>NC_143567.1:80029500-80336750 GCF_054136105.1 Typopeltis vanoorti
CTGAACTTCGACTTATTTACTAACACTCCAAGATCCTTAGCCTGATCAGTTTCTTCTAGCATAATCCCACCAATATAATATGACACTGGATATCCAATCAGGCCAAAGTGAATGACTTTACACCTACTTTGAAATGACATCCATTTTCCCATGCCCACAATTCCAGCAGCATTCCCAATTACCCTACCTATCTTTGCATCATCAGCAAATAGCTATATGTTACTTGTCAAATCCTTCCCAATATCATTAATGTACAGATTGATTAACAGTGGACCAAGTACTGATCCTTATGGTACACCACTGGTTATTTATTTATTTATTTTTTTAAATCTTTGTACTGGTTATGGGCAGTAATCCCCTTACATCATGTCCAGACACTTCATCCAGACTTGATATAGGCCTAAGCCTTTACAAGTGTTTTACCCATGCCTGTTCTAGTTATCATTGTAGTCATTCTCTGGTAGCAATGCTATGCCACCAGTGTGCCCTGTAGGGCCTCTCAAGGAAAGAACTTTTATATCCTTCTGTGTAAGCCCAAGCTGTTTTAAGTCCTTATAACTATCTGCACTCCATACGCCATGTAAAAGATGGTGGCGCTGGTAAACCTTGGAGTTGCCCCATGCTCCTCCCATATCTTACTAACTAGATCTTGGTTATTTTTATAATAATTTACTTTATTATTATGGCTATAGGCTAGTGGGTGCCCTGTTCCATCAACTACCCAAACGTCACCATCTCTTTTAATCACTAAGTCTGGCTTACGCAAACTCACGGAGGTCCTATAATGTGGTTCCACCGCAGTCTCCCAACCTTTGTTCTTAAAGCAGTTGTTCAGAATGGAGACCACGGCATCATGCCTCCTCACGCGGATCCCATGGGTGTGGAAGCAACACTGGGCTATATGAGACAATGTCTCATATAATGAGTGAAAAATAAACTTTCGACATCTTTCTCTAAATCCAGAGTAATTTAATAAAAAGGTGGCACACCATTTGGCAACTCCTATAGGTAGAGATGACCTTGCTAATGCTTCTGCCTGGTATCTCCACTTCTGGGCCTGGCTCCCACTGAAGAGACCTCAATAAAGGTCGAAACTAGTCTGGGTGGTGGCCCTTCCCTTAATGCATAACATTATACATATCCGCAAAGAGATGTGTTTTGCATTATGGGAGATACCGAAATAGCGATGTCAACTTGCTCCACCTTTGCAATGAGTTTCCCGGTGTTGTACCACCTTACCCCATTTCTGAAGATACTTTCAGGCACAAACTTTGTTTGCTCACACTTGGATAAAGGATTAAACTAAATTTATTATGAAAGCCTCTATGCAGATTGGGGAAGAAGATAGTTCTAACTGCGTGATTCTTGACAGCAGACATGGAATCAACCATCTAAGTGATGGAACCCCAAGCCCACTATCCTTCACCCTTGCATGGAAATATGCAGTAGGAGTGTCAGGCAGCAGTCGGAGCCATGAAAGGAGAAACAGTCTTTGCTGGGGCTTGAGAGGAGCTTTCCTCAAAGAAGTGATCCAAGCTTCTAGGATAGAAGGGACAGAAGACCTTCCCTTTGGGGTGAACATGATACCGAGGTATCTCCACTCTTCCAGGATGGTCAAAGCATGCAACAGCCTCCCATGCAGGGAAAACTCTATAGTCTCAACCTTAAGCTTCTTGTCACAACCAGAGGGGGACAAGAGCTAAAGAGCAGGACTTCTCTACATTAATAGAAAGGAGTCGAATAGAGAAGAAGTCAACTGCCGGTCAAGAAGTTCCTGCAAGACTATCTAAGCAGAGGCTACGAGAATAAGATCATCTGCAAAGGCCATAGCATTAAAGGAAGAAGTGCCTAAAGAGTAGCCTATATGGCTAGGAAGAGAATGAAGAAACTCATCTATGACGTAGTTAAAGAAAAGGGGGGATAGAGGATCACCCTGGCAAACACCCTGCACTGCAGGAATAGAAGTTGCACAGGACCCTGTAGTGATAGTGATGGAGCTACCCAAGTATAGCTCCATAACATAGGAAAGAAAAGATTCTGGACATCCAGCAATAGACAGCGCTCGAATGAGAGCAGGAAGGGAGACGCTATCAAATGCCTTTTGAAGGTCCAGCGATGCCATATATAGAGGCTTAAGGTGGCATCAGAAATCAGAGCAAAGAGAAGAAAGAAGATATATATATTCTCGGCACAGCCATCTGAAGGGACAAAAGCTCTCTGTCTATAATCATGCTGTATATGTTGCTGAAGTCGTTTAACTAATATTTTATGATAGAGTCTAAGTAACACAGGGGAGATGGTAATAGGTCAAAAGTCTGATGCACAGCTTGAAGTTTCTTTCTTCGGACTGAAGATGGTTCTTGAAGCACGTAAGTATGGTGGTATTACTTTACTGGAAAGGAGAATGTCCACTAAGCCTTGAAGAATCTTCAACAGCACCTGTCAAAGCCTAAACGCAGGAAAGCCATCAGGTCCGGAGGCAGAGAAATTGGATGAAAGAGCTGCTTTAATCTCCTGGATGGAGACAGGCTAGTATATTTGAAGGGAAGGAATGGACCTCAATATCGTAGGTTGGTCATCATAATCAGGGAAGTGTGGAGCTGGAGCAGAAAAGACTGTACTCCAGAATTTGACAAAATCATCATGTAAGTCTGCTAGAGGTGGAGCAGAAGCACCGTCAAGGATGGTTTTGGCACATTGCCCTCTATTATTTTTATAGAGGGCCTGCATAGCTGCATAGGCCCTCTATCTCTGCTTCCTATTTGACAAAGTCATTGTAGAATGAGATATAGGCTGATGTTGAATCTTAAATCTTGCAGACTCATATCCTCCGTATACCACTTTTTGATATCTGTCAGTCAGTCATCTTCTTATCCATGTTAATATTCTATAATCGAAACCCATATTCTCCAATTTATGCAACACAGTCTACCATGCTGTATTCTGTCAAAAGCCTTAGCAAAATCCAAAAGTATCATGGTGTATCCATTCCCCCTTGTCTAGTTGACTGGTAACATTGTTATAGAATTGTGAGCAAGTTGCTAAAACATGACCTTCCTTTAGTAAACCTATGTTGCTCATTGCAAAGTAGAGATTCACTGTCAACTCATTTCTGAATGCGGGCCATAACCAGTTTTTCCAAAATCTTCACCACCACTCCTGAGATACTAATTGGTCAATAGTTGGATACATCAGTCCTTGTACCACTCTTGTGCAATGGAATTACCATGCATTCTTTCCATTCCTGTGGAATCTTCCCTGTTCTGAGACTCATGTTGATTCTCGTAGACAGGCTTATACGTTGGTTATGCATTATTAAAACACTTAAGTAAATGAACAACGTAGTTAAGGATATAAATTAAATTATACTTTAATAAATATTTTCCGATATTTCGGCAACGTCGTGTTGCCATCTTCTAAATTAACTTACAAAAAAAGGCACGTACACGTAGGCACTACAAACACAGTAACTGGGAATGAAGAGATGAAGCTATTGTTCTCCTAAAAGTCCTGATGGTGCCCTCTAGCAGGCTAAGTAGGTGTTCTTGGCATTTTCTCTTAGCAGACATTAATGAAGCTATTCGTGCCGTCGAAGATGCGCTTTCGTGCACTTTAAATCACAAAACTTTGGTCAATTTTACGTGACGTCTCATGTACCGCTGCCGACAAAGAATTTGAAAAAATACGAGGCCAATAGATGAAAAAATTCGAAAAATTAAAAAAGAACTCTACCCTCCTTCCAAAACTTGCTATCAATACCGTAATCAATCTTTCTTCAGTCACCCTAAAGCCTGAAGCAATCAACATGCTGTCATGTGGCCACAACTTCGCCATTGCTCCCAAAAAAATACCTAGTGGGGATATTATGATCCAGATCGAACGCGGAATCCGCCACCTCCCACATCAAGTCACCAACAGTGTAAGACTGGATGTAGCTTGTATCCTTTCCAAAGCAATCCCACCAAAAACCAACATATCCAACTAGGAATATAAAGCTCTACAGGAAATGAAGAATAATAAAGAAATAGTTATCACCAAAGCGAATAAGGGAAATGCAACTGTAGTCCTTAACCAAAAGGACTACACAGGTAAGCTGAATGCTCTTCTATTAGATCGGGCTACTTACCTCCCCATCAATTACAATCCCACCAACTCACAAATTAGAAAACTTCACAGGCTCCTTAAGAGAGTCACTTCTTGGCCTGTAGAAGTTACCAACAGATTAAAGCCATTTAACTCTATACCCCCCCCCCACTCCTGTATTTACGGGCTCCCAAAAATACATAAAGTAAATGTGCCATTACGTCCCATAATGGAAGGCATTGATTCCCCCACATACAAATTAGCTAAACATTTGGCCAAAGAGCTCACACACTATACTGGTAACACACCATCACACATAAAAAACTCAGCCCATTTCAAAGCCAGTATAGAAAACCTTACACTCCAACACACTGACATAATGGTCAGCTTTGACGTCTCCTCTTTATTCACAAATGTCCCACTGAAGGAAACTTTAGAGCTAATCCAAGCTAAATTTTCTCCCGATATCTCAGCCTTATTTCAGTTCACAAAGAACTCAGGCTATTTCGTTTGGCAGGGAAAATTCTACAAACAAATAGAGGGGACAGCCATGGGTTCACCACTCTCCCCACCCTTGGCCAATTTCTTTATGGAGACCTTTGAAGAAAAAAACCTTAGCCTCTTCCCCACAAAAACCAACCATATGGCTTCGCTACATTGATGATGTGTTCGCTATTTGGCCACATGGCTCTGAAACACTTCTCTCCTTCTTAACACACTTAAACAACCAACACCCCAGAATCAAATTCACCCTGGAAAAAGAGGAAAAAAACAGCCTCTCTTTCCTAGACACTAGTCACCCGCCAGCCTAAAAGAAAACCCACCCATACAGGCAGATACATTCACCAACAATTCCCCCCCCCTCACAACAATATGGAGTAGTGAAAACACTATACAACAGGGCTAAACTAATCTGTTCAAACGACTTGGCCCTAAACACTGAACTAAATCACATCCTCAACACTTTCTCAGCCAATGGCTACCCCCCCCAAAAAAAGTCCAAAAAATATTAGAACCTACAAACCACAGATCCCCCCCCCCCATAACAAGGATTACTCTAAATCCATCACCATTCCCTACATCCGAGGCACCTCGGAAAAGATTACCAAAATCTTAAAAAAGCATGACCTGACCTCCTGTTACAAACCTTACAGAAAATTGGCATCCCTTATCCACTCCACTAAAGACCAACCACTTCCCCTAGACCTACCTGGTGTATACCAAGTCCCTTGCAGTTGTAAACTGTCTTACTTTGGCCAAACAGGCAGGACAGCAAATATTAGAATTTCTGAACACAAGGACTACATCTGGTTTCACAAGTACAGCCATTCTGGTCTTGCAGACCATGCTCTGGATACACGCCACAGAATATGGTGGAAGAAAGCTACAGTAATACATTGTAGAAATTCGAAAGACTATTTATGGAATCAGCCTCAGCCCTAAGAAATTCTCCAAACCTCAACAAATTTGGTTGTATTGTGACTGTCCCAAATTTGGGAGGCTTACATCAGCAGACCTTCAGCCCAACGGCCAAGAACACCTACTTAGCCCACTAGAGGGCACCATCAGGACTTTTAGGAGAACAATAGCTTCATCTCTTCATTCCCAGTTACTGTGTTTGTAGTGCCTACGTGCACGTGCCTTTTTTTGTAAGTTCCTTTAGAAGATGGCAACGTGACATTGCCGAAATATCGGAAAATATTTATTAAAGTATAATTTAATTTATATCCTTAACTACGTTGTTCATTTCCTTAAGTGTTTTAATAATCTGAGACTCGTATTAAACAGCCAGTTCAGCTGAACACTCTTTTAGCACACATGCTGATATCCCATTAGTCCCTATTGAATTCTGATTCAGTTTATGCAACAGCTCTAACCTCATCATACACCTAAGTTTCTTCATCCAGTGAAGAGGTAGCAGTGAGCTCAATGTTGCATACACCAGGTTGATAGCTTTTAACAAAATGGAAGGAAATGGAACCTTGTAAACACCTAGAATAGAGAGCGGGAAAGAGTGGACTCTTGGGAGACGGGTAGCCAGCTTCAGATGAGGTTTGAAAGCAGTGTAGAGATTATATTTCTTTAGAGTTCTGGCTATTTTTTTCTGAGGTGCCCAAGATATAGAGAATAGTAATAGCATTACTGCTGTGAGGAACAACTAATTTGTTGATCTTTTTTTTTTTTTTTGGCATTGTAACCATTGAGAACAGTTTGACACATAAAGGAGAGTTAAGCTGTAAGGAAAGCCTGGGTAGAACAGAGGTTGGAGGCTCTACTGACATGGGTTTTGATAATGCCATATTGTTGAGAGGGAGATAACAGGAAAGTTAATGTATATTATTTACCTGTGTGAGTGGGTTTCTGTAAATTGAGAAAGGAAGGGTGCCATTGGAGAGACATGTTATTAGAATATCTAGAAAAGGAAGGTTAGTATTATTTTCTATTGATATGGAGGAGTAATCCCACATCACCTAATTAAATTTGAGTGCCTAATTAAAAAGGGATAACAACACAATAATTGTCACAAGTAATGGAGGTAATATAATATTTATATATTTAATTAATATTTGGCTCTTTTTAGTACAAAATGTGACATAATTAAGAAATGACAACAAACCTGACAAATTTGCAAATATTTCAAAATGGAGTGGAGAGTGATATTTTCACTGTTAAAACAAATGCTGGTATCAAAATTTAATTAACTACAGTTTTACTAACATTCAAAGCTAAAAATTCAATTTTTTTGCTGTTTAGTACTTCATGGGTACCTCCTCTTGCCTTTATTACAGCTTGGCATTGGTGGTACATCAACAAAATCAATTTTCTGATGGATGCAACTGCCAATTCATGGTTCAATACCCTTACAATGGCTTCTTGGAGCTCCCGAAGTGTTTTCAGCTTCTTGTGTATTTCAGTCTCCATTTAGTACCACAAATTCTCAATGGGGTTGAGTATAGCCACAATTCTCAATGGCCACACTGAACTGAGTGCTCATTGAGCCACTTAACCTGCAACAAAAAATAAAGCTTTTTTTTTTAAGTACTAAACTCAATTCGTATGGTTTAAAAAGTTTAAGTAATGCTAATTATTTACAGTTAAGCAATTAGCATTACTTAAACTTTTTGTCCCATGACAAGGAGCAGTCATCCTGAAAGATGCAGTTCGTTGTTACAGTAAAGGGATCTCTGAGAGCAGGCAGCAATTCATCTAAAATTTTCTGGTACACTTGTGCATTCACTGAACCTTTTGTAAAATGCAAGTGACCTACACCATGATATGACATGCAGCTGCAGATCATCTGACTGGTTAATGAGAACGTGACTGTTGACACCAGTCAGGATGAATTTTTCCCCTGATCATCTTTGAACTGTCTGTCTGCCATCGACACCCTGCAGGTTAAACTTTTTCTTGTCTGGAAAAAATTACTCTTTTCCACTGATAAGGGATCCATTTGGCATGGTCTTTGCACTAATTTAACCAAGTCAAGCTTTTTTTTTTTTTTTAATTAACAAGGGCTTTTTTTTTTAGGGCACCTGGCTATCAGTTTCTGTCAAATGAGTCTTCTCCTGACAGTTTCTTCTTCCCAGTCCCGTTTCAGTTCTCCGGATGATGCACTGTAATTTTTGAAGCAGAGCAGCTTTAGAACTCAATCTTGTCATGGTGTAGGCATTGCCTTTCTTCCTGACTCATTTCTTTCAGCAGATCTGGTTTCCTTCACTTTCGACAGCAGTCGCACCACAGTAGATTGACTACAGAACACCCCTTTAATTTCACGAGAGGAATAGCCTTCTCTGTTCAAAGCTTGAATCACACTTTTTCTGTGAGGTGTTAACTGCATGTAACTAGCCATAGAGATCTCAGCATAAAAATGCAAAAACTAGCTCTTGCTGTCTATATGTAGCATATAAAATTCTGATGCAATAGCAGCAACTATTACGTTATACAGAAACCTGTGGGAATGATAGATGATATAATGTAAAGCAATATCTAATGATAAACCAATGAAAATGACCATTTAACTACTAAAAACTATATCTATGTAAGGTGATGTAGTTTCTATGAACATGAGTGTGTATGGTATCCTTCCAAGTGAAGTAGACAATATGGGTGGCAAAATTGAAAAGATCAATGACATTGGGGGTGGGGCATATTTCAGAGAGCTAATGTCAGAAAGAAGGATGCTTGTAAATAAAGAGGTGACATCACAGCTCACCATGATATCATCATTATTTAAAACTAAATTTTGGATTAAAGATTTGAAATGGGTAGAATTTTTAATATGAGATGAAGTATGACCAGTAAATGGGGTTAAAGATTTAGCTAATTGTTTGGCTAACTTAAAAAGATGATGGGGAGAGTTAAGAGCATTCACTATGGAATGGAGAGGGTTGTTAGATTTATGAATTTTAAGCAATCCGTATATCCAAGGGAAATGGGGACTAAATGTTTTTTAAAAGTAACTATTTAAACAGATATATAAACATATATGTCAATTTCTATAATGAACACTGAAAAACATGCCCCAGATACCGCCATTCTCAAACTTCTATCTAGCTAAGACACAATTCCATAAATTAAAGAACAAAGAGAAAAATCATGATAACTCAGGGGAAAAAGCCATAAAAACTTTTTGTTTTTGTTTTATGCTGCGGCTCATAAATGAGCCGCAGCATAAAGGCTGGTGTTTTGGAGTAGTTTTCTATTTTGTATCTGAAGTGCCAACAAGACATTTTGTGATAGCAAAATTGTTTGATATGGCAGCAAGACATCATTTAACTGACGATTCAGGTGGCAGGACGTTGTAAGACTAGAGACCAGCAAAAGTCAGGTGGAAGTAGCCAGGTGGTGGCAAGTGAGTTGTGAAGCGGTTCGCAGACTATGAACCCAATTTCAACAGTCACATACCATCCCAGAGATACAGTGAAGGAACAACATGAGTTACAACCACTGTGGGCAACTGATATCTCCAATTATCTCCTCAAAAAACAGGAGTGCCACTCAGAATCAACTATGATCTGATCTTGTGCTGGGTACAGGAACATTGTTATCTGCTTCCGTTGTACATAAAAAAGCTTCACAAAGGTGATCTGTATGCTAGGTGACCGGTAGTCTGCAATGCGCCTACCCCACACACAAGACAATGTTTGGAATGGGCCAGGCTCTACATCAGCTTACTCTAAAAAGCAATACCAGGCATGCTCTGATCTAGAGAGAACCAGAGACATGTTATTGTCCCTCTAATACTGTAAAGAGGACAATTATGGTGAAGGTGGTATGATGGTTTGGGGAGGCATCTAGTTGGGTGGATGCACTGACCTGTACGTGCTTCCTAGCTGAACCACAACGATGTTAGAAGTTTTTCCCACTCGGTTATACTATAAATTAAGAATACAAGAAATTATTTACTTGGTTTAATCCCTTATCCAAGTGTAAGCAAACAAGTTTGTGCCTGAACTATTTTCAGGACTGAGGCAACTCATATAAAGAAGCTAATGACTTCACACCATTTGCCTTTGTATCCCATAATGCAAAGCACATCTCTTTATAGACATGCATAATGCTATGCATTAAGGGAAGAATCACTATCCAGACCAGTTTCGACTTTATTGAGGTCTCATCAGTGGGAGCCAGACCCACAAGTGATACTAAGGTTGAAGTAATGCAGAAGTCATATTTCATATACGAGTAGCCAAAAGGTATTATACTTTATTATTAAAATACTCTGGATTAGAGAAAGTTGGAAGTTTTTCCACTTGGTTATAGTATAAAAGGAAGACATTTAACCAGTGTATATTTCCAGTCATCACATATGGTTGTGAAACTTGGTCTCTAACAAAAGCACTGGAAAATAAACTAGCAACAACTCAAAGAAAAATGGAGAGGTTGCTGCTAGGCATCACATTAAAAGATAAGAACCAGATTCATATCACTGACATCATTCTTCACCACAAGCAACTAAAATGGAAATGGGCCAGACATCTATCCAGAAGAGAAGATGAGTGATGGACCACCATACTAATGAACTGGATTCCAAAAGAAGGGAAACGAAGTCAAGGACGTCCTAAAAGAAGGTGGAGTGATGAATTGTCAAATTTTGTTGGGAAAAATTGGTCAACCATTGCCAAGAACAGAGAAAGGTGGAAGGAACTGGAGGAGGCCTTCGCCCAGAAGTGGACAGAAAATGGCTGAAAAGAAGAAGAGTACTATAAATTAAAGATAACAAAAAATTATTTACTTGGTTTAATCCTTTATCTAAGTGTAAGCAAATAAGTCTACACATTAGCTATTTCAGGACTGGCGCAACTCATATAAAGAAGCTAATGATTTCACATCACTTGCCTTAGTATCCCATAATACAAAGCAAGTGATGTGAAGTCATTAGCTTCTATATATGAGTTGCTCCAGTCCTGAAAATAGTTCAGGTGCAAACTTGTTTGCTTACACTTGGATAAAGGATTAAACCAAGTATATAATTTCTTGGTTATCTTTAATTTATAGTAAAACAAGTGGAAAAACTTCCAACAACTTTCTCTAATCCGGAGTATTTTAATAATAAGGTGTGACACCTTTTAACTCTATCATGGGATCCTTAGGGGTCTCATGTCAGTCCCAAGCCTGAATAAAGGAGGAGGGTTGGTCAGATGAGTGTCGATGCTGACCGTAAAGAAAAAACATGATTGTTATCTGATGCTTATACGATCGACAAATAAAACATGCCAGCTCAGACATCGCCCGAATGAACAAGGTCCATGATTCCAATCGAGTGATTGGGGTCGGATCGAAAAGTGGGACACTGAAAGGAAACAAACCGAAACTAATAGAACTGTCATCAGTAGGAACATGGAATGTACGAACACTTTGGATATCAGGAAAATTAGAATTACTTCACAAGGAAATGAAGAGATTTTGGTGTGATATACTAGGGCTGGCGGAGATGCAATGGACATCATCAGGAGAGATAAATGGATGTGAATGGTCAGATAAATGGAAGTCATATGGCCAGGACATGACATCAAGCATGAAGCAGAACTTGTTTTCGTTCTTAACGAAAAAACTAAAAAGGCACTGTTAGGCTACAAACCAGTCAATGAACGAATCATAGTAGCAAGATTTCAAGCAAAACCATTTAATATATCAGTAGTCCAGATATATGTACCTACATCTGACAGCACAGATGAAGATATTGACTTATTCTACAAAGATCTGACAGAGATAATAGAAACAGTACCACAAAATCTTGAATAAAAGGAGTTTTGTAATAAAATACCTTTTATGCCAATTTTACAAGTATGCTAAGTCCCACTAAAATACTTGTGTATTAATAGAAAAACTTGGTGTTAATTGAAATGGAAATAATTTTTTTTTTGAAATTATTGAATATTGTAATATCAAAAGTTTTGTGTAAGAACAAAGGAAATTACATATAAGGTAAATTGGGTCTACCTCTAGTCAACTAAAATTCCAGACAGATTAAGGGATTAAGTCATGACCTGAGGCCACTGCAAACGTGAAGGTCGACATTACACGGGGGTTTCCCGTCTAAATGCACCAATCAATAAGGATGACGGGTGCAGAATATCAGGGTACCCAGGGGACTATGATGTAAGAAAAACGAAGGTCATCGGAACCATATAAATAGGAGGTTGCTGCGTGGGGACGGGGTTTACTTACGAGCTTGGTTTAGTCTGTTCCTGGGAGTTTGAATACATTCCGGAGTGGAGTTCCAACGAGAGAGTTTGGACTTATGATGGTATCAAGGTCAACGTAAGCCGAGGAGTTTAGAAGGTACGATGACCGTTAATGGCAGCTGAGTTTCATAAGAATCATGGGTGATGAATCGTTATCCTATTCAAAGACCTGTATTCACGAAGCAAAGGCAAGAAAAACGATGCAACATGGGCACGTCGTATTAGGAGGAAACAGATGCCAAACTTCCGAGCCGTAGGAATTAAATTGTCCGCCAGTAATGAGAAAGAAGTCTTGCAAGTTACGAAAAGGATGTTTGGGTGCAGCGACGAAATCTAATGGGAACAAGAAGGGATAATCAGCTATTGAGGACCAGACTTCATGCAAAGTAAGAACTTTCCATTATTTAGTCAGAAAGAAACTTAGATTGTGATGATGGTTTGAATTGTTGGAATTGTTTTAAAATTAGAGTTACAGGACTTTAGGCCTTGAGCTAACAATTGAATTAATTTACTCTATGTAAGAATAAGCCTAGCTGAATTGTATAGTGAATCTAATTGTATTTAACTGCTGTAGTCATTCTTTAAGGCTGAAGTTTTATATGTTGAAGATCTGATTATATGTAAAGTTAAGAAAGGGAGATAAATTTCTAGACAAATAGTACTGCTGAGATTCAGATTATTGTGAAAATGATCGTATGTTGAGTTGTTAGATATAGCGTACATATTAGATTTGAGTCAAACTAATTTGTGTCATTTGTGTATTTGTTTCTTAGTGATGAATAAATTGTTTTCTTGTCAAAATAACTTGCCTGATCTCTAAGTCCAATGCACTACTCATAAAATCAAACCTATATGTCTTAAAGTAGATATCACCAAGACTGCAGAGTAAGAAATATTTGTAATTAAGTATAGAGAGACGTTGGAAAGGAAGGAGCTGTGTATCATATTGGGTGTTCTATTCTTCGGAGAGGAGATACTCCTCTTATTCTAGAATTTGTGGCGCAGCTGACTAACAAACAAATTTTCCAAAATTTAAATTAGAATAAACATCAGTAAATCAGACAAAGAGATTGGCTCCAGCCCGAGGCACTTTCTTTGTCCTTTACATCTTGCACACGTGAGCCTTATTAATTGCAGCCACAAGATAGAGGTAACATAAATGACGATAAGTCAGAAGTATAGTAAAAGTTAAGAAGATAAGTTTCAAACGAGAAAACGTAGAATTTTACAAAGGAGCAGCTGAACAAGAATTAATTCATAAGAATCTAGATTTAACCATATACTATTAGATTTTAACAGTACCAAAGCAAGATGTACTAATTATTGAGGGAGATTGGAATGCTAAAGTCAGAATAGATAATGATGGTTGGGAAAGTGTCAAGGGAAAATATGGTTTTGGAGAAAGAAACGAACAAGGTGAAAGAAATGTTAGAATTCGCTGTGGACCAATAGATGATGATCTGTAACACAAGATTCCAGCAAAAGGAGTGTAAAAAATGGACGTGCCAATCAAATGATGGTAAAACCAAGAACACGATCAATATGATTACGATTAAAAGAAGATGGATAACATCAGTAAGCAGTGTTGAACTTTTCAAGGAGTGGATATAGACATCAAGTTTTAAAAAGAAAATACAAACCCCATCATCAGAAACGAAGAGATACTGCAAGAATAAGCGAAGCAGAAATAGGAAGAAGGTACAGAACAGTGTTAGAAGAGAAACTTAAAAGTAGGGACAAAAAAAGAAAATTGAAATCTAAGAGTGAAAGGAGTAATGAAGGTGATAGAAGATGCAGTTGAAGAAACAATACTAGAAGAAGAGAAGATCGAGAAGAAGTGGATTAGATACACTGAAGTTAGTACAGAAGAAGAGAATGTTGAAGATAAGAAGGGATACATCAGAACAAATAGAGGAGCAGTATAGAAAAAAGTGTAATGAGGTGAAAAAAGCAGTCAGCATGGATAAGATGATATGGTCAGAAGCCCAATGCAATAATATAGAATAGCACTATTGAGGTGTACAAAATGCTTAGAACCATTAATAGCAGGTGGCAACTAAAACAGACTACAATTAAAGATGAAAAAGGAAAAGTATTGATGAACAAAGATAAAATTGTGCAGCAGTGGACAAGATACCATAGTGAGTTATATGAAGAAAAACTAGATTTAGATAGTGTTGGGAATCTGATTGAAGAATTGAAGCTGATATCGCCACCAGGTAATGAGTATGATATAGACATTTTAAGAGGAAAGGTAGAAAAAGCAATAAGACGACTAAAATACAACAAGAGTCCTGACAATGATAATATCACTGGAGAAATGATAAAATATTGTGGTGAAAGTATGGTTAAGAAATGCACCAACTATGTAATATGGTATGGAAAGAAGGGAAAATGTCGGAGGAGTGGGTGAAATCAATATTAGTGACATTATACAAGAAAGGAAATAAGCTAGAATGTAAAAATTATAGAACAATTGCTTTGATGAGTTACCTTGGTAAGATGATGATGATATCGACAGAAAGATATATTTCTGTCGATATCATGAAGATATATTTTTCTTTAGTATTCTATGAATTTAGCAGATGAGAAGAATTTTGTTTATGTTACAATTACACAAGAAGGGGTATTTTTGTGCTGGTCATTTTTGTCCTAAATGAAAATTCAAGAAAGAATAAAAGTTTCTGTAGGAAGCAAGTACATGAAATTTCAGAAGTTTTGTCCATACAGGATGAAAATTGAAGGGAAGCAGCATAGCTTGACTGTTTTTCATGCTTTCTGAAGTTCTAGTTTGAACAATATATTGGTGCTTGCATAGTTTTGTTAAAATGATTTTATGTTAATATATATTTGTGTTCTTTTTATAAATTAAAGAATGTTGTTTTGGTTATAAAAGAATTTTAACACTCAATCTCCTAACTGCTTTAATAATTTATTGGCTTAATTTAGAAGAAATAAGATGTATAAGATCCTGAGATATGAATTTATATGCAAGGTTATTTTGTAGCTTAGTTAATGACATTTTCTTTCATCATCATCAAATTCCTGAATATACCTTCCAGGAAGTACTGCATATCACGATAGAACTACATGAAAAAGTTACATCATTAGTACTTCCTATTGGCATTTTCCTCCAAATTAATCTGTTATCTGTCAAGACTCCAATATTATCACATCTTATATTTCTATCTTCTAAGGCACTTTTTACTGTATCCACCCAGATCTTGGTCTTCCTTTGGGTATTTTTCCATTCTAGCAAAGAATACTTGTTTTGCTAACCTTTCCTCTTGCATTCTGTTCAAGTGCTACCACCTGAGATTAGTTCCTAAAACATTCCTGAATGCCAACGATGGCAAGTTCTTTTCCTAATATTCTCATTTTTAATATAATACTGCCACTGATATCATCTGTTCACTCAATTAATCTTTCTCAGAACTCTCATATCAGTGGTCTCTAGTCTTTGATCAAGTGTTTTATTTCTAATACAACTCTCAGATCCATAACTTAAAACTGGTTTGAACACTGTCTTGTATACAGTTAGTTTTGACTAATTTCTCTCTTATTCCATACAAATTTATTCAGTTGACTTCCTATCATACCAGCTTTGCTAATTCTCTTGTCTATTTCCATATTTAATTAAATTCCATTAATTGACCATCTTCACCAAAAATTGTTCCTAAACAGAAGAAATGTTTTACTTGTTCTATAGGTTCTCCATTCAGGATGCTGTTGTGCTTTCAATATTTCTGCCTATTTTCATCGTCTTTGGTAAGAAAATCAGCAATAAAAAGACAAATTTATTACAGAAGTTGTTCAATTCAGTCAGGGAATCCTGCTGACTTGAACTAGATTTATTTAGAAGTACAGCATAATATCATCTGCACAAAGTAAACAGCTGAGATTAACATTGCCAATTTTGATATATCAGATTTAATACCACCTTCCTTCATAATGTGATCCATATAGATGATGAATAACAGTAGAGACAATGTGCAACCTTGTCTTGTACCTGATTTAATATTGATCCACTTTCCTGTGCCTCCTATTCTATCTGCTGATTTACAACTCAAATAAAAACTAAGTATTGCTTGATATAATGCCCCATTTACACCATATAACTGTGGTGTTTTGATCAACTTTTTCTCTTGGCACCTTGTAACACCTTTTCAGATCTACAAAACTTAAATACATATTCCTGCTACATTCATGATTTCTCAACTATAAGTGAAAATCTGATCCTGAATCCAGCTTGTTCTTCTACAAGCTTCCCTTCCACAATTTTTCTTAACTATTTCTCAAGAATACTTACATAAATCTTACCTAGTGCACTCAATAGGGAAATTCCTCTATAATTCTCATATTCAGTTTCATTTATTTTATAGAAGGGAATGAATTCCAAAAGACTAGAGCTCTACTTCAATCTTTTGGAATTCAACCATCTAACCAGGCCTTTGGATTATGCAGTATAGCCACTGTAAAACTTTTATGCCTCCATATCTAAGCATTTCTGTTTGAATATTATTATAATTAACATCTGACCTCCATGGAGTCAGAGATTCATCATGGGACACACACAAAGCTCATCCAACCATGCCTCAAACTAATTCAACGTCTCTACATTCACAACACACTCAGGCAATGCATTCCACTCACTAACCACTACTCTCCTTATACAGTTTCCAGGAATGATCTCTTGTTCTACCCCTATCCTCTCCCATTCTGTGAAAAATGTCTTCCATGTCAACCCCTGACTAGCTTATATGTCTCAATCATACTTCCCCTATTCTCCTCCTCTTCAGAAGGCTTTGAAATTTACATTCTCTCAATCTGACCTCATACTCCACATTCCATAGACCACTGACCACCTTTGTGAATCTACTCTGGACCCATTCTAACATATCCTCATCATCATGAAAATACAGTGACCAAATCTATGCACAATAATTCATATGAGCCCTGATCAAGGTCTTATACAATGGCATCATAACCACTTCATTTCTTCATGTCAGGGTCCTCTGCATCATTATCATTAACCAATGTGATGTCTTCACAACTTGTGCAATGAGGCCCTGTATTTCAGGTCATTGTCCACCATAACTCCCAGGTTTCTCATCTCCTCCACCTCCTTTAAAGTTTCCCTACTAAGTGTATACTTTGCATCCCATCATTAATTACCAAATTTCAAAACCTAATACTTTGCAATATTGAACTCATAATCCACTTACCTGTCCATTCATTCATTTCAGAGTACTCCTGTAAAGAGAACTTTGGAATGCATGAATTCATGTTCTCTTGTAAGGCCATGGCATCTGCTTGACTCTGAATTGCTCTCCCTAATTTTGCATCATCTGCAAACAGCAGCATATTACCAATTAAACCCATCCCAATATCATTAATATACAAATTGATCAACAGTGGTCCCAAAATTGACTCTTGCAGCACATAACAGGTGACCTTCCTCTTTCAGAATACTGCACCCCACATACAAACTCAGAAGTCTGTTATCCAATCCCATCTGTTTCAATTTATTTAACAACTTGTCATGTGGAAGTCTATCAAAAGCTTTTGCAAAATCCAAGTACACTACTGCATATGCATCCCTCTGCTTTGTCCAGACATTTGTCACTTTGTTATAGTACATTAGTTCTTCAAGTGTCATCCCCATAGGAGGTTGGCAACCATGTCGGGGAACTTTTTTCTTTCTTTTGCTGCTCTGGAACATTTATAGTAATTCAAGCCAGTCCAATCCTTAATGTCTTCAAACCCCATTCTTCTGGGTCTACCTTTCCCTCTTTTTCCATCTAGTTTCCCTTCTAATATTAATTTCTGAATGCCTTCTTGTCTAGTTAGATGTCCAAAATATTTAAGTTTTCATTCTTTAATTATTTTCATTAATGTTCTTTTAATTTTTGCTTTCTTTAAAACATCTTTAAAAGATGTTTTAAAAAAAGCAAAAATTTTCTCTGTCCATGACATTTTCAACATTCTTCTGATAGTCCACATTTCGAATAATAATTTTCTAATTTTTTCTCTGCTTCTTTATTTAGAGTTCATGTTTCACTGTCGTAGAGAAGACATGACAAGATATAGCATTTTATTAATGTTTTTCTTGTGTTTATGTTAATGTCTCTGGATGTTAGAACAGTTTTCATATCAATAAAAGCTTTTCTTGCTATCTCTATTCTTCTTTTTATTTCTTTAAGGGAATTTCCTCCATCTGTAAACATTTGTGCTAAATATATAAAAGACTGAGCCTGTTCAATTTTCTTTTTGTTAACAGTTATGTTTAATTTCTTATTTATTGGTTCTTTTGATATAATCATGCACTTTGTTTTCTTTAGGTTAATAATTAATCCCATGTGTAAGCTTCTGTTGTAAATTTCTGTACTAAGTTTTGAAGATCATCTTCAGATTCAGCTATAAGGACTGTGTCATTTGCATACCTGAAGTTGTTGAAGTTCCTACCCCCAACTTTTACACCCTTCAATTCTGAAATATCTTTAAAAACTTGCTCACTATATATATTATATAGTAAGGATGATAAGACACATCCTTGTCTTACTCCTTTTTTTTTTTTTTATTTCAAAGTTGTCAGAATATGCATTTTTATATCTTATTGAGGTGATTTGATTCCAGTATATATTTGTAATTATACGTAGATCTTTTCTTTTTAACCCATTATTCTGTAGGATATGTATTAATTTCTTGTGATCTATTGAATCAAATGCTTTGGTGTAATCAATAAAACAAAGATATATGCTTTTCTGGTTATTGAGGCTTCTTTCACAATGTTTTCAAATTGAAAATTCCTTTTCTTGTACCTTTGTCTTTTTGAAAACCTGATTGAGTGTCTTCTATTTCTATTGACAAAGTGCCTTTTATTTTTTCTAGGATTATTCTCAGTAGTGATTTTGTAACATGGCTTCTTAAACTTATTAGTCTATATTCTGAACATTCAAAAGTTCCTGGAATTTTGGGAATAGTGACAAAGGTGGATTTCCTTGGATCATCAGGGATGTATCCTGTATCACAGATGTTATTAAAAATAACTTTTAGTTCATTGTGTTTTTGTTTAATTTCTTTAACAATTTGATAGGGATCTGATCAGGGCCTTGTGTTTTACCTGTTTTCATATGACTTAGAGCATATTCTATTTCTTCAAATGTAATTGGTTCACCATCCATACTTTGTATATCTGGTGCATCTGTACGATCAGAGTCAAGCAGTTTATTTTCCATATTTTTTCCATCTTTTTAAGATATCTTTAGTCTCTAGTAGCATTTTTTCATTTTCATCTTTTATACAAAGATTATGGTTGAAATTTTTCTTTTTATTTGTCAGAGCACACAACAGTATTAAATGCAGTTGTGTAATTCTCTTTTTTTGTCTTTCATTCATAAGTTCTAATATTGATTCTGTCATCCAGGGTTTTTTTCTTATTGTATTTAATTTTTGGAATAATCTTGTTAGCTGTCTCATATACTGCACTTCTAAAATTTGACCATCTGTTTTCAATTTCCTCTGTGTTGCAAAGTATATATAGTCTTCTGTTTTATATCCTACAGGATCTAATTTCTTGATTTATCCTACAAGATCTAATTTTCCGGCCTTGTTGGCAGAGTTGTTAGTGTATCCGGTCTCCAGCCAAAAGGCTGCGGGTTCGAATCCCACTGTGGGCATGGAAGTTTGTGATTGTGAAAATAGTGGTGGTGGTGGTCAGCAGTAGATGCCATTGTGTAGGTGATGATGGTAGTTATGGCTAATGGAGTGGTGGAGACGGTGAGTGTAGAGTAGGTGCCCTCCCTCGATGAGTCTTTTGGAACTCCCTGGAGGCGTTATGTAATATTAATAATAACAATAATTTCTGAGTTATACACCATTATGTTGTCATGTATATATTCAGAGCTGTCAAGTCTTTCAGTATGATTGTTTTTAGAAATGTGTTTTAGTTTAATTTTTAAAGTAGACACAACAAGGTTATGGTGTGAACCTATTTTAGCACCTGGGTTAGTTAAAACATTATCTTCCTTTAACAAACCCATTCTGATAATCAGAGAATACTGCTGTTATCAACACCCATTTCTGTATTATACGTCTCCAATCTCACCAATATCATCTACTCCAGCTGTCTTTCCACACTTCAGGTTTTTGATGGCTTTTTCTATTTCAAGTATCGATATGTATTCCTGACTGCATTCCTGTTGAGTGTTTTCTACCACTGTGCTGCCACTGATTGTTTTATTATTAATCTTTCTAAGTAATTACTCCAGACCTCTAGAAAACTTCATTTTAAGTTTTTATCCCTGTTTCATTTTACAGTACTCTTTCTTCCAATTCTAAGCTTCTTCAACAGTCTCCAGAATATTTTGCTACCTTTCTGATATTTACTTCTATGTTCTCACAAAGTCTTCCCATGACTTCTGTTTAGCTAGTTTTACACAGTGCTTTGCTTTTACATTTTCTCTGTATTCTCTTGGAGCACAAGCTGACTTACTTGCCAGGAACTTGAAATAAACTTTCTTCTTTTCCTTGACTACCTCTTTCTCGAGTCAACCATGGAGTTCAGATTTTTTATTTTTTTTTTAAATCCTAGCAGATAACCTCACCACATGCCTCTCTCACTGAATCAATGTTTTCTTCAGGGTTTGCCAGTGAATCTCCAAGGTTTGGTTCTTTTTATCAAAATCTTTCATTTTTTTTCTTGAATAATGTTTGTATATTTTAGTCTTCATTTACCTCTGAAAGATGCTCAACTTTGATTCATTTTAAAAAACTTTCTTATACATTTTTCTTTTCAATATGAAATTCAATTTTAACCTGCTTGAAAATAAATGGTAATCACTTCCTATTTCAAATCCTGTGTACTTGTGTCCTGAATGAGTGAGAAAACTTCACTGTCAACAAATAACATCATAGTCAATGAAACTTTTCTCATTTCTTGCATCTTCTCTCCATGCGAATTTGTGCACATTTTTATGTTGGAATATGGTGTTAGTAATAACTAGTCCATGTCCTGAGCAAAAATCTAGCAGGTACTTACCATTATTATTAGCTTTGCTCTTTTCTTCAAATTTTTCTCCCAAAAATTCCTCCGTTTTTTTTCTTCTACTAAAGAAGTGGAGGAATTTTTTGAGCCATTAGAGAAGGCAGTTGACACAACAAAAAAGGAAAAGTTGATCCTTGCTAGAGATCTAAATATTTCCTACTCCATCTAAAGTAGGAAATGATTAGTAGAACCTTCTGTAGGACCATATGCACAAATAGTCTTGTTGTCCAATTTCCCCAATATTTGTGGACAAATATCAAATATTTGTCCACATCACTCTACTTGATATTGCCTGTCATTGAAGAAGGTAATCTTAATATTTAGTGTTGAATGCTAATAGTGGCTACTCCTCCTTTTCCCTGGATTTCCTGAATATAACATCTTGTATTTGTTCCTTTCCTTTAGTGTTAAACAGTGATCAGCATTCATTTCAGACAAATTATGGAGACTACAACTGTGTTAGAAATTATTTTAATTTCCCTATGTTTCAACCTTCATATTAAGGTCATCATCTTGAGTACACACACACACACACACACACACACACACACACACACACACACACATACACACAGAGACAAGCCATATTACATTTCACATAGTAGTATGCTTAAGAGAGAATGATTTGATCAATGGTTATCTACTGGCCTGAGCTCTAGTGAAAATAAATAAAATAAAATAACTACCTCAAAACAGAATATAACTTTGATGTAGTTATCTTATAAAATATGTTATAGAACTAGAGAAGGGTCATGTTTTAGCAATTTGCTCATATTTTATAACAATGTTACAGACAAGTTGGATAAAGGGAATGAATACAGTATGATAATGTTGAATTTTACTAAGGCATTCGATAGGATACCACACAAAAGGCTGTTGCATAAACTGGAGAATATGGGATTAGAATATAAACCCTTGACTTAGATCAGTGGATGATTGACAGACAGATATCAAAAAGTGGTATATGGTGGGTATAAATTTGCCAGATTTAAGTGACCAGTGATGTACCTCAAGGTTTGGTCCTTGGGCCACTGTTGTTCAATGTATACATTAATGACATTAGGAAGGGTCTAACAGGAGATGTGCAACTGTTTGCTGATGATGTAAAGATAGGTAGAGTAATCAGAGATGCTACTGATATCCAGCACTTACAAAATGTTTTGAATAGGCAGGAAATTTGGACAAACAAAAATGGCTGTCAGTTTAATGCAAGTAAGTATAAAGTTATGCACTTTGGCATGATGAAATTTCCAACAGCATATTATATTAGCAGGGTTATGCTACAAGAAATTGATGAGCCTAGGAATCTTGGCATAATGGTGGATAGGAATTTGAAGTTCAAAGGTCACATAGCAAAAGTTGCGAATACAACTCAGAGAATAACTACAATGTTGAAGCAATCCTTGACATGTAAGGATAAGGAAGTCACTTTGCCTCTATATATAAGGCCTTGATAAGAACCACACTTGGATTCTTGTACGCGGATTTGGTCTCCTAGGTTCCATGGGGATAAATAATCTGTGGAAAAGGTGCAAAGAATAGTTACAAAGATTATATCCAGATTACAGACTGGTTAATAGGAGAAAGAGGGGTGATATGATATCTATAAACTTTTGAATGGATGCTATAGAATATTGTCTGATGAAATTTTTTGTTATATGGAAGGTGGGAAGAGAACAAGGGGACATCCATAAAAGTTAAGTTTGTTCACAGTCAAGAAAAGGGTAAGAGTTAGGTTTTTCTCTCACAGAGTAGTGAGTGAGTGGAATAGTTTGCCTTTAGAGATAGTGAATACATCTGGCATGAATGAATTTAAGGGAAGATATGACAACTGGTTTGAGTGATCTATTGCCTCCCTCGATGAGTTCTTGACTCCCTGGAGGTCTCATATAATAATAATAATGCTGATCAGAGAAAAATGAAATATGTCAAGAACTTTAAAGATGGTGTCTGACAATAATCTAACAAGCCAGAATAGAATACTAGTCATGGATATTCACTTGAAACAAACTTAAGCATGTTAAGCATTATTGCAAAGTCACAGAACTAAGAATAAAATAAAGTTAAATGGGATGTCAATCAGTAAATAGCTTTAAAGCAAAGTAATAAATATATTGAACTAGAGAGAGAGAGACAATGATATTAACAATGAAAATGGAAAAGAATGTCAAGAAGTATTCCAAAACTAGTAACATCCATCTTCAATTTAACTAAGGAAGGATCATTTACAGAGAAAGAAAGAAGCATAGTAGTAAGATAAATGAGGTGCAGAAAGAAATATATGTAAATAAAACTATAGCTGAAAAGAAAGCCCAAGTCATTAATAATCCACAAGAAGAACCCAAAGAGTCCTTATAGTTTTGACTCAGAAGGAAAAAAAGCCTACAGACTGATAAAGATCAAGCTGGAGGAGGAGAAAGAGCATGACTAAGGACATAACAGCAAAATGTATAGTGGATGTAAACTAAAATATCAAATTGAATCAAGAATGACAGAAGTGACACGAAAATGGAATATAAAGATATTCTAGATGTCAGGAGTAATTATTTTGAAAGACTTAAATGAAACAAGCGGTGACAGAACAGTAGTAGAAAATATTCAAGAAGAATGCAAACAGGAGTACATATTAAGGAGTACATTTTTTGTGTAATATAATTTATTAGTGTGCTGGCAATAAATTTAGGTCCACATTTGGCTGTAATGTCATGAAAATGTTTTCATATACAGGTAAAAATGGATTTCATCCTCAGCTTTTGGACACCAGTGGTCTATATTTGTAATCAGTGATTAGAAATGAAGGAAATACAGGAAGATGGTTTGAAGTAAAATCAGGTGTAAGATAAGGATGCACATTATCTCCACTCTTATTTATCATCTATATGGATCACATTACTAAAGCGAATGGAATTAAACATGATGTTAAAATCAGAGATATCAAACTTAGCTCTTTGCTTTATGCAGATGTTACAAACACATCTGGTGCAAGTCTCCAGGATTCTCAAACTAAAATGAATAACACCTGTAACAAATTTGGCATGAACATCAGCGATAAAAAAGACCAAAATTATGAAAATAGGCAGGAATATAGAAAACTTTTGCTGCATTTGCAATGGAGAGCCTACAGAAACAAGTAAAATATTTCAGCTCTTTAGGCATAATTTTTTAGTGAAGTTGGCAAATTAAATTTGGAAACAAACAACAGAATATGCCAAACTGGTATGGTGGGAAGCCAGCTGAATAAATTTATATGGAATTAGAGTGAAATTAGCCAAAACATTAAACTAGAAGTATACAAGACATTCTTCAAACCAGTTTTAAATTACGGATCTGAGAGTTGGGTCTAAGACTATGGATATGAGAGTTCTGTGAAAAATTTGGCAGAAAAAACTGGCAGAATCATTAAAAATACAGATATTAGGAAGAAACATGATATTGTAAGTATTCAAGAATGTGTGAGTAGGGCTGATCTAAGATGGTATGGTCACTTCAACAGAATGGGAGAGAAAAGGTTAGCAAAACAGATGTTTGACACCAAGATGGCAGGAAAAATACCCAGAGGAAGACCAATATCTAGATGGATTGATTCAGTTGGAAGTGCCCTAGAAGCATGAAATATCCAATACAATAACATTGGAGTGTTGACGAGTATTAGGCTAATTTGGAGGACAACTGTTGACAGTAGATTAGTAATAATGTGAACTTAATCATGTACTATTGTCAGAGTATTCTGAACATCCCTTGATGATATATATATATATATCAAGAAACTGATCATGATGATGATAAATGATGCAGTGTTTAACTGATATTTTTAAAAATAAGTAGTTTAAATAGCTAACTAAATGATTATCATTCAGATGGAAAACCTGGATACAAATGCCACTAGGACATGAAGAAACATTTATCGCTGCTTTTCAACAAGGTGAGTAAGCTTGTCTCAAATGAGAGTTGCAAGATTTTTCTTCCTAGAAATTCAGGTTTTCCACCTTGCAAAACAGGCAAACTGGCCAAAATGGACAAACAATTAATAGACATAATACAATACCCTCAATGACTTAGATGCTTCGGTAGTAATTCTAATAGCAACAAACTAATTAAATTACTTTCTTAAAATTTAATATTAGCCTTTTTTACAATACATTTAATTTGGTGACAATATCAAGCATTCTGAAGCTGATATCCATATTTTCATGATAATTTTGTTTTTCATAAAAGATCATTCATATAATACTAACCAGATTGTTATCTACATCTGTCATACCACAAGCAAATGAATGCCATGCTTCCACTAGTGTTCTGAGCTTTTTTTCTTCCTGACATAGATAACTATTTGATAAATCTGTTGTCATCTTCTTTTCACATTTATTCACTGCTAAAAGATAAAGACATGATGTATGAAGATTAATGCAGAGTAAAATTCTCACTGAGATATTTCACTTCCTGGCACAGTTATCTACCAGTAATACGTATTTCACCTGAAGAGTTAACATAAATAAAACAAAATTATTCTGAACAGCAATGAATTATAACTAATGGCAACTTTGCGTCTTACATGAACTAAATCTTTAGCAGTTAGAATTGAAGGACGTACAGGAAGGTGGTTTAATGTTAAATCTGGTGTCAGACAATGATGTACATTATCCTGTCTGTTATTCATTATCTATATGGATCACATTATGAAGGAAAGTAGTATTAAACCTGATATCATAATTGAAGATGTTAATCTCAGCTCTTTGCTTTATGCAGATGATGTTATATTTCTAAATAAATCCGCTACAAGTCTGCAAGATTCCCTGACTAAATTGAATAACTGTTGTAATAGATATGGTATGAAGGTAAGCAATAACAAGACAAAGACAATGAAAATAGGCAGAAGCATTGAATGGAGAACTTATAGAACAAGTAAAACATTTCAGCTACTTAGGCATGATTTTTAGTGAAGATGGCAAGTTAAATATGGATATAGACAAGAGAATCAACAAAGCTGGTATATATGGTAGGAAGTCAACTGAATAAATTTATATGGAATAAGAGAGAAATTAGCCAAAACACTAAATTAGCTGTATACAAGACAGTGTTCAAACCAGTTTTAACTTATGGATCTGAGAGCTGGGTCAAAAGTAAAACACTTGACCAAAGACTAGACCCCACAGATATGAGAGTCCTGAGAAAGATCAGAGAGACGAGAACAGATGACATCAATGGAAATATTGTATTAAAAAAGAGGATATTAGGAAAGAACTTGACATTGTTAGCATCCAGGAATGTGTTAGCAGAGTTAATCTCAGGTGGTATGGTCACTTAAACAAAATGGGAGAGGAAAGATTAGCAAAACAAGTGTTCTCTGCCAGGTTGGCAGGAAAAAGACCCAGAGGAAGACCAAGATATAGGTGGACTGATACAGTAAAAAAGTGCCTTAGAAGATAGAAATATAAGATCTGATAATATTGGAGTCTTGACAGGTAACAGACTGATTTGGAGGAAAATTGTAGATAGGAAGTTAGAATAGGAATTTTGGATAGGAACTCCAAGGTTATTAGTATATTTAAATGTTGACTGGTGCATTCTCTCATGGAACAGATATTAAGGACTACATGCAACTTTGTTGGTAAGAAATTACTATTTAATATTTCAAACAACATTTGAAACTAGTTATTAAATAGCAATTCTTCAGATTTCATGTACTTTAGTTTAAAATGAATAGGAAAAAAGGCATTCACACAGAGATTTCTGAATTAACAACTGTCATTATTCAAAGTAAACTTGAACTAGATGTTGAAATTCATAATGAAATGTTAGAGACATAGCTCATTGCTGCAGTGTGTTGTATAACTTCTCCCATCGCCTAATTCATTAATATGCAAATCTTTTATATATGCTGCCCATAATTCATTTAAGATGACCTTTGATTTTATTGCACTGAGTAGGACATTGCGTCGTTTTGTTTGCTTCCTTAAATCTACAAACATAAGTGTTGAATTCTATGTATGGCAGCTAACTAAGTGGTTAATTTACTAGGTATATTTCTTTGGTGGTGTGAAATGCCACTCCTTTTTGACAGATTTCTTCATATCGACCCGTCTGTCATCCAAATAACAAATGCTACAGGTACAGATTTTATGCACTCTCCCAGCCAACTATGCCAGCCTGGTTTGCTGAGTGGTTAGCATATCTGCTCTCCAGCCAAAAGATGCAGGTTTGAATCCTGCCATGGGAATGGATGTCTGTGATTGCCTGTGAAAATACTAGTGGTGGTGGGCAGTAGATGGTGTTGGTGTAGATGATGTGGTGGAGACGGAGAGTCGTAGAGTAAGTATCCTCCCTCGATGAATCTTTAGACTCCTTGGAGGTCTTTCTTTTTTGTTATCACTGCTGGATATTACAATGGCCCTATCTTCAAGAGGTTTGATGATGTTCGTTTTTGTGCCAGGGTGGCGTGATGTGCTTTGTATACATTGTCCAGTATTGAGATTTTTTTGCAGACATCAAGTGAAAGATTGCCATGATTTTCTGTTGAGATGACAACGAGGAAAGGAATCTGATTTTTACTACTTTTAATGTAAACTGAATTTTTTTTTTTTTTTTTTTTTTTTTTTTTGAGGAATTATGTAAACTTCTGGAGAGTTTCTTCTGAATAATAATAATATCATCATCATCAAATTCCTGCCATGTACCCACAAGGGGTATACAGGATATGATAGTACTACATGAAAAAATTATATCATTACTAACTTCTTATCTACAATTTTCCTCCAAATCAGTCTGTTACTTGTCAAGACTCCAACATTATCAGATCTTATATTTCTATCGTCTAAGGCACTTTGTACCGTATCAATCCATATTTATCTTGGTCTTCCTCTGGGTCGTTTTGCTGCCAACCTGGCTGAGAACACTTGTTTTCAATATTAAATTTTTTCAATATGAAATTCAATTTTATCCTGCTCAAGACTAAATAGTGATCACTTCCAATTTCAAATCCTCTGTACACTCTGGTGTCCTGCACCAGGGAGAAAACATCACTATCAACAATAACATAGTCAATGAGACTTTTCTTATTCCTTGCCTCTTCTCTCCATGTGAATTTGTGCACATTTTTATGTTGGAACATTGTGTTAGTAATAACCAGTCCATGTCCTGAGCAGAAATCCAACAGATATTTGCCATTATTATTAGCTTTGCTCTTTTCTCCAAATTTTCCCAAAATATTTTGTATGTCTCACAATCATTGCCTACTCTACTATTTAGATCCCCAATAAGGACCAACTTTTCCTTTTTCATTGTGTCAGTTGCTTTTTCTAAAGCCTCAAAAAATTCCTCCACTTCTACCTTAGTAGAACCTTCTGTGGGACCATAGGCACAAATAAGTCTCATTGTCCAGTTCCCCATTCTCATATTTGCCCACATTACTCTACTTGAGACTGACTGCCATTCAAGAAGATTAGCCTCGTATTTAGTGTTGAATACAATGGCTGCTACTCCTTTTCCTTGATTGTCATTGCCTGAATATAACATTTTGTATTTATTGCTCAGAAAGATCTCACCAGTTTTGGTCTTTTTTGTTTCAGTCATCCCTATTATGTCGATCTGGTATTTATTTAATTTCTCAGCTAGCTCCATTTCTTTGCCATTCAGGCTTCTTACATTGATAGTACCGATCTTTAACTCTGGTGATGTTGAGTTGGGGTTTGTTTTCAGATTTGCTCCAGTAGCTGACTTTTCGCTGTTCACCCTGGTTCACTGGCGAAAACAATGGGGGCCTTGTTTAACCGGGCGACGCCCCAGCTGGTATGAAATTTTGTCATGTTGTACCATCATTTTTTATTTTGGTTTAACCAATAAGAATACAATTTGGTCGGCTAAATAATAATATCAGTTGCTTCTATTTAAGATGCAGGTGAGGCTGTGTGAGTGATCTTAGCATCATGGATATTTTTTGTAGTGGTTGAAAGGCAACTTTTAAGTTTTATTGTTTTAAAGCTTTCACTATTTTATCTATGGTATTTTTAAAGTAAGGTGAAGAAACAGCATCTTGATAGTTATCTTGTTGTTATATATGCTCTGGAATATGTGATGATATATTTAAGATGTACTGATAGTTCTAAGATTGCATCTATTTTAAGAGAATGTCCTTAAGATATCCCATTTCTTTTTCTTTCATCACTGCTGGATATTGCAATGGCCCTATCTTCAAGAGTTTTGATGTTCGTTTTTGTGCCAGGGTGGCATGATGTTCTATGTATACATTGTCCAGTATTGAGCTTTTTCTGCAGACTTCAAGTGAAAGATTGCCATGATTTTCTGCTGAGATGAGAACATGTAGGAAGGAAGGGAATCTGATATTTACTACTTTTAATGTAAATTGAATTTTTTTTTTGTTTTTTTAGTTAAGGAATTCTGTAAACTTCTGGAGAGTTTCTTCTGAGCCTGGCCAAATGACCAAGATGTTGATATACATAAGCCAGAGTCTTGGTTTTGTGTTTCACATATTGATGACTGTTTGTTTAAATGTCTCCGTGTATATACTTGTCAAATTCGGTGAAATAATAATGAAGAAAGTGTTCTCTATACAATGTTTAAAAAGTTTTACAGTATCAGGTGGGAAAATATCTTCTCTTGGAACGTTGGTAAACAGGCTTGTGACTTCCAAACTTGTGATGATGTCTGTGGAATCCAGTTTAATGCCTTTTATTTTGTTTATAAAGTCTTTCGAGTATTTTATATATGTTGATGTTTTTCTTACATGTGGAGACAGAAGTGAGGATTAATATTAGGTCTAAGTGGAAAACCAATAGGTCTAAGTGGAAAACCCTCCTTGTATATTTTTAGACATCATGCGTATACGGAATAACAGGATGTTATCTCAGCACATTATAAGGAATTTCAGTCTGTTAAGAAATTTTTTCTGCTTAATATGCAAGTTTTCAAATTTGAAACTTCATGAAATAAAGCCTCAACATGAGTACATATTACCCAGCTAAAGTTTCCATTAAGGTTACAGCATGCTGCAATAATGAGCCACAAATCTAACATCTCATTACAAATTTCAACATCTAGTCCAAGTTTAATTTGAATGATGACAGTTATTAATTCAGAAATCTCTCTGTGCATAGCTTTCTTTTTCTATTTGATTTTAATCAGAAGAAGTACACAAAAATATTGTATGAAGCTAGCTATTAATTAGTAATTTCTTACCAGCAAAGTTGCAGATGGATACAAAAGCTCCCTAGATACAAAAGCATAGATATAAATCAAGCTATGGAAACCTTAATTCATTAATATGTACTCATGATGAATCTTTATTTTGCCAAGTTTGCAAATTTGAAAAAATGAACATTAAACAGAAAAGATTTCTTAACAGGCTGAAATTCTTTAAAATGTGCTGAGAAAATGAAATTAACCCAAAGTTTTTAAGAATGAAAAATCAATTTTAGAACAAAGAAATCGAATGCTATCTAAAACAGAGTTTCACTACCACTTCTGCAAGAAAGAATATCTTTAACACTTGATTTGTTTTAGCAGAAATGGACAAATATCTATATGACTGTACTGCACTACACCTATCAACAGATTTAAAGAACTTAATAGACAGGCTAACCTCAAACCTCAATTAAAGCAGAAAAAAAAAAAGAGATCATTTAAAGAGAAAAAATTTACCAATCTTGTGGAAGAAAAAAATCCATCAACAAGCAATGTTACCAAAAGATAAAATAGTAATCAATCTTTCTTCACGTATTCTCTCTCTCTCAAACAGAACATAATACATTATCCAAAGGGTTTAATTTTGCTATATCTCCCAAGCACATTGATTCCTAAAGTTGAAATGTCAAGAACTTGTATAAAATACAGAAAGATTCTGCAGACAACTTATGTATAAGAACAGCAGCCATTCTTATTCATTCAAAACCTCAGGATCTTCAAAAGAATGAGAACATCTTAATACTAAAAGCAGATAAAGGAATGTGATTGTAGCATTATAGATGAATGAGCTACTTAGTGATGTCAACTTATACCCAGTTAGATAGTAATCCAGTGGACTATTCATAACAAAACTAATCATTTAATAAGAGATCTTTTCACAAATGACCTAAAGAAATCAAAGAACTAATCACCTCAAAACATCCTGTTAAAAATGATTTTTACTTAAAAAGTAGCATCATCATCATCACGCGTATCAAGAATTTAGGCCTAGCATGGCCTGTTCCGGCCTTAGAGGTCATCGTTGAATCGTTTAAGAGGATGTCCTAGTTTTCTTTTTCCTAATGGCTAGTACTTTAAGGCTTGTTTTGGTAATCTTTCTGTTTTCATTCGTTGAACATGTTCCATCCATTTATGTTTATATTTTTTAATTTTTTCTATTTCTGGTTCTTGGTTTAATTCTTTCATAATATCTTCGTTTCTTTTGTGATCAAATAGGGTATACATTGCAGTTTTTCTCATAAACTTCAATTTTGCTGTTGTTAATCTTTGTTTGTCTTTTTGTTTTATTGTCCAGATTTCGCTTCCATACATTAAGACTGGTAGGGCTAATGTATTGTATACTTTTAGCCTGGTTTGTTTTTGAACTAGGTTTGGTTTAAGTATAGAGTTAATTACACCTGTTATTTTTAAATGTTTTGCAATTTTTACGTTTATATCTTTTTCATATGTGATCATACATCCTAGGTAGTTAAATGAATTCACCTGTTCTAAGATCTTGTTATCTATTACTATTTTAGTTCTTGCTGGATCTTGTCCTTTAAAGGCCATAGTTTTTGATTTTTCTGTTGATATTATCATACCATAATCTTTAGATATCTCATTTAGATCTAAAATAGCTTTCTGTAAGTTATCTTCAGAATTTGTAATTATTATTTGGTCGTCGGCAAAGAGGAGAGTGTTTAAGTTAACTGTAGGAGAAAGTTTAATTCCTTGATGTAAATTTTTATTCCATTTTATTATTATTTCATTTAAGTAGATATTAAAAAGAGTTGCTGAGAGGGGACATCCCTGTCAGACCCCTTTAACAAGGAAGTGGTCACTGCTTATTTCATGTTCTCTGCGAACTCTAACATCTAGTGAAAATTTTGATGTCTTTTCATTTAATATGAAGTAATCTAATATTGATTTCCATCCTCTTGCTGCCCAAGTATATTTATGTATGTCTTTATGTTTATAGAAGGAATTCATTATTTTTAGGTTATTATAAACTAAAAAGTAGCATAAATTTAAAAAAATCTTTCATGAATAATTAATTGAAAACATGTGTGTCTTTTATTTGAAAATATATACAAGAAATACATAAAATAATACACTAACCAATTCTGCAGCAACTGTTCCAAATATACACCAAAACTATCTTTTTATTTGACTTTAGAAATATCATTTAATATATTTTTTTCTTATTCTTTAAAAATAAAGACCATAAAGAGATTTATGTACTGGTTTGGTAAATGTCAAATTTAACAATGTAAACACAGTTGAGTAAGGACACCTGCAAAGCATAGTTGAATGAATACTGCATGGGTCTTTAAATAAGTCCTTGGTTCAAAAGTGCTTTTTTTCAGGTTCAGCCCAGAATGTCATCCTATAAACAGGCTACCAACCAGAGAACAAGCTTGATGCTATTCAGAAGAAGGCAATCAAGTTAATTAATGACCCTTTACTCAATGTTCCAAGACAATTTCACTCATACCTCTTCTATAGATATTTTCATGGGCAACATTTCACTGAACTGGCCAACATCATTCCTTCACTTTCTTCTAAGAGTGTAAGAGCATCTTGTATTGTTTCTATGGACATTTAGTCTTTCCATCACCCACAATGCCCCCCCCTTGGGGGGGGGGGGTGCTGCTAATGTGCAAAGGCAGATGCAATGAATGACGTGAGCTGTTAAAAAAAGGTAAGTATTAGTAGTAAGGAAAGATATTATTGTGTTTATTTTGTAACAATACTGATTTTTAAGTTTGCACTATTCGAATTGATGTTTTTTTTTTTTAATTGTGTCATATTTAGTTAGGATTTTAGAATCTCAGTATTAGAGAAATTGTCTCCACATGTAGTGATTATGTTCAACATGGCGGCCGTCAGTTTTAATACTTTGATAATTTCCAAGTCAAAATTACATCCTCTAAAGCTTTTAAAATACTTGGAAGCTTCTGAGCAACCTGTCGAACTGCATCGATTCTACAACTCCAGCGAGTTTGAGATAGACCATGAAGAGAACAGCCAGTTTTTTCTAATAAAATTTGCCATCTCATTGGGCTTGAGCTAAAATATGCAAATAAATGCTCCAAGTTTCCAAAATATATTGTACTTTACAAACAACATTTAGCTGCATTTACGCCCACTACATTCAGTGAATGTGCTGCACATGGGGAATAAAAGACCGAACACCTTTTATTTTTCCACTCATATTTGCAACATTGTCATATCCCTGACCTCTGCAGTCTTCTATGTCGATTTCTAATTGATTGAAGCGTTCTAATAATTTTTTTTGCCATTTCTTCTCCAGTTTTATGATAAAAATCAAGAAATTCTATAAACCTTTGAAGAATTATCCAATTTTGAGTTATAATCTCTGAAAACATATCGTGGTATTAAAATATTTTGTTCGATATGTGACGAATTTGAAGTTGGGTCACAAATTATTGAATAACAAACAGACTTATTTCTTTTGCTTAAAATTTTGTTTAATACAAAATTACTGCAAATGTCAATGAATTCATTTAGAGTTTGCCACGATAAATAATGGGCCTGAAGTTGTTGGCCAGTGTTTTGAGATTCTTTTACCTTTTGTAAATGTTCATTTAGTACGGGATCATAATGTGCAACTAATTCTAATATCCCCAGAAAGTTCCCATTAATTGGATTACCAATTTTTTGATTAGCACCACGAAATAAATTTCTAGATGCTAAAAATAAAATTACATGAAGCAACCTTTTAAGCAATTCATAAAATTTTTCATAAAACTGTTTTGTTATTAACTAAATTTTCCATTTTGTTGTTTACTCTGTTACCAGTTAGAGATCGTTCTAATTGCCTCCAGGATAAATAGTACTCTTTATGAAATCGCAATTTTTCATGATTCAGGAAAACATGTATATAACATTTGCCACTTTTGTTTTAGAGGACAAAACCCTTCCGATTTACTTAAATCGCTGACAAGTTTACTTTTTGTATCATTGCTAAATAATAGGCAGGTAACACAATACAAGGCTTGTTTCTTGAACTGCAGCATAACCAGTCTTGAACTAACTGATAACGGCCATTTGATAACTTATAATAAAGTAAATATGAATAAAATTCTCTACTTTTACAATCTTTTGGCATTAACTTGACTATATCATTTAACTCAGATTCAGATTTTAGTCCTTTAACAACTATTAATTGCCGATTTATATCACTAAAGAAATCTAGCCAAGCACCTGGATCTTCGTAATTTATAACTTTGGTAGCTTCTAAGTTGGTAGTCGCTTCAACTTTGCCTCCAGTTGAAATAAATTCTTCATATATTAAATCATTGTTACCAATTGCATTGGTTGTAGTGCTGATTCCAGGTCGAAGCAAATTTTTTTTCTTTATCTTCAAGGTTTAAATTCTCCCTAATTTCAGTGTTCACTTCAGAGTTAGCTGCTGCAGGTCCAGGTGAAGAAGAGTCTTTATTACTTTTGTCAGCAGTTAAACTATTAGCACATTGTTAACTTGAAATTTCAATATATTGGTGTTCTTCCGTTTTCAAATATTTCAGTAGTAAATGTTTGTTTTTTCAATCTTTTGACTTCTCATGATCCCTTTTCTCCTTTCGTTTTTGATTTCCAGATTTATGATGATACATTTCTGTTGATCAAATTTTTATTATTAAAAATATAATTTTAATAATAAAATTTTAAAATTTTTATTATTAAAATTATATTTTAAAATTAAAATATAATTTTAATTATTTTTTAGCACATGGCCTACACTATACAGTTGCACACTTTACAAACAATCACAAAACCTTCGTCTATCAAAATACTAACAAGAACAAAGCATTCTGGCAGGGAACATTACTGTGAATGCAATTACTAGCTAGCGCTAGCTCAGCCGACTGCAACAACCTTGCATGAACACCTATTGACGTCATCACGCTCTATAACTACAGCGATCCGCGCCAAGAGAATCAGTGTCTTCAGGACACTCATGGCGAGCTAAAGAGTGTAGCCATCTGTCTAAAACAAAACACAGCATCATTCTCAATATGCCATTACCCTTTATCATTGTTGTATTATTGCGAGAATTAAAACCATGCATTATAAACACAGTTATGTGACACGTCGGGGCCCAATGTTAAGGCCCTTTATGATGCTGGGCCCATGACAAACGTCTCAGATGTTACCCCCTCTCGGCAGCCCTGCCTCCATACTTGAGAAATTCTGGTCAAATATCATCCACTCCTGCTGCCTTTCCACATTTCAGGCTTTTGATAGCTTTTTCGACTTGAAGTATGAATATGCATTCCTGATTGCATGCTTTTTACTACTGTGCTGTCATTGATTGTTTCATTTAGCAATTTTTCGAAATAATTACTCCATACTTCAAGGATGTCGTTTTCTCCAGTTTTCATGTCACCTTTATCATCTCTAATTATTTTTACAGCACTCTTTTCTCCATTTCTGAGCTTCTTCAACAACCTACAAAATATCTTGCCACCTTCTTAATATTTATTTTCTATGTTCTTACCAAAGTCGTTCCATGACTTTTGTTCAGCTAGTTTTACACAGTGTTTCTGGCTTTCTTACATTTGTCTCTGTATTCTCTAAGAGCACAGGCTGACTAAGCCATGAAGAAAACAATTGGTGTTTTCTTCAGGACTTGCTGAATCTCCAAGGTTTGGTTGCTATTCTCAAACTCATTTTTTCTTCAATAATCTTTGTGTATTTCAGTCTACAGTTAATATCTGAGAGCTGTTCGACTTTTATTTGCTTTAATGTATATGCTCTTCTTTTATGCTCTTATATGCTCTTCTTTTCAACATGAAATTCAATTTTATCCTGCTCAAGACTAAATGGTGATCACTTCCAATTTTGAATCTTCTGTACACTCTGGTGTCCTGCGGCAGGGAGAAAACATCACTATCAACAATAACATAGTCAATGAGACTCTTCTTATTCTTTGCTTCTTCTCTCCATGTGAATTTTTGTATGTTTTTATGATGGAACATGGCGTTAGTAATAACCAGTCCTGAGCAAAAATCCAACAGGTATTTGCCATTATTATTAGCTTTGCTCTTTTCTCCAAATTTTCCCAAAACATTTTTATATATCTGACAATCATTTTCTACTCTGCTATTTAGATCCCCAACAAGGACCAACTTTTCGTTTTTCATTGTGTCAGTTGCTTTTTCTAAAGCCTAAAAAAATTCCTCCACTTCTACCTTAGTAGAACCTTCTGTGGGACCATAAGCACAAATAAGTCTCATTGTCCAGTTCCCCATTCTCATATTTGCCCACATTACTCTACTTGAGACTGACTGCCATTCAAGAAGATTAGCCTCGTATTTTGTGTTGAATACTATGGCTACTCCTTCTTTTCCTTGATTGTCATTGCCTGAATATAACATTTTGTGCTTATTGCTCAGAAAGATCTCACCAGTTTTTGTCTTTTTTGTTTCAGTCACCCCTATTATGTCGATCTGGTACTTATCTAATTCCTCAGCTAGCTCCATTTCTTTGCCATTCAGGCTTCTTACATTGATAGTACCGATCTTTAACTCTGGTGATGTTGAGTTGGGGTGTGTTTTCAGATTTGTTCCAGTAGCTGACTTTTCGCTGTTCGCCCTGGTTCCCTGGCGAAAACAACGGGTGCCTTGTTTAACCGGGCGACGTCCCAACAGGCATGAAATTTTGTCATGTTGTACCATCATTTTTTATTTTGGTTTAACCAATAAGAATACAATTAGGTCGGCTAAATCCCAAATTGCCAGCCCATCCTCATTCGTTCAGTATCCAAGTAGATACCCAACAGGGTGCACCACGAGAAGGTGAGGATTGGACATTAGGTCAGAACCCCTGGTCGGTTCTCCGCATTCCTTTAAAGGCTATGAGGAGGTCTCCTCTCAGTTATACAGCTTTGACCCTTAAGCACCCTTGTATGATAGATATGTATGATAGATATGTTGCAAATGCTGGATAGCTCTTGACGTGATGTTTAGGACCTCCCTCGATGAGTCTAAGGACTCCTTGGAGTTGCCTGTAATAATAATAATAATAAAGCTTTGATGAGACCACATCTGCATTTCTCTACTCAGATCTGGTCACCAGGATATGAAGAGATAAAGTAACCTTGGAGAGGATGCAGAGACATAACAAAAATGATTGCCGGACTGTACACTTGATTATGAGGATAGACTGAGGGCATGTGGACTGCAGAATTTGGTGGATAGAAGGCAAAGGGGGATATGATTGAGACATTTAAGCTGAAGGTTTATTATCATATTAACACTAAGGATATTTTTCATGGTAGAACAAGGGAAAGAAACAAGGATAACAGGCCATCCCTGGAAGTTGCAAATGGAGATGGTGAGTAAAAGGGTAAGAAGTTTTTTTTTTTTTTTTTGCATGGAGAGTGGTACGAGCATGGAATGTGCATTGCCTGAGAGGGTGGTGAATGTACGGAATTTGGATGATTTTAAGGAGAGGTATGATAGACTTTATGTTCACTAGTGTTGACCTCCTGCGATGAGTCTTGTGATTCCATGGGGATCAGGAAAATAGTAATAATGACCCCTCACTCATAATGCTCCAAGACATTCTGCTCATACCTCTTCTACAGATATTTTGATAGGCAACATTTCGCTGAACTGACCAACATCATTCCTTCATTTTCTTCTAAGAGTAAGTACATTTTGTATTGTTTCTATGAGCATTTAATCTTGACATCATACAAATTGGTTGCTAGCCTCACTTGTTTATGCTCCCTGCATTAACCAGGTATGTTGATTTGGCCTTCATACCTAGGATAGTTCCCTTCTGGAAGTTTATACTACTGGTATACATCACCCATTCACACTCTCTCTTTCCCTCTCTCTCTCTCTTGGCATGCTGAGGTAACAGGTAGGATTGAGAAAGCTACAGAACAAGCTGAAGTTTAAAAAAAGAAGTGTAAGAACACGAGCAGCTGCTGACTAAAATCCATTTACTGTCACCTGTACTAGAACAACTTATCTTTCATTACATCTGATTCTGCTCTTTAACAGCCTCTCTCATACTCTCCCCCCCCCCAAGAATATAACCCACAGCCATTCGGGAAACATATTCTTACTTTCCCCTTAACTTCCTGGTCACACACACACAATGTGCTACAGATTTTGCAACTTTCTTCGTGTGTAGGGTTATATTAAAATGCCATAAACTTAGACAAGAACACTGGGGTGTATAATGAGTTTGTATAAGGTGTCCACTACAAGTAGCATAAATGAGTGTTGAGATAGGGAGTCTTTATCTGTGCGTGGTGTTGGGGGGGAAGGGAGTAAGGAAGAGAACTGCCTAGGTAGGAAGGAGTGAATGAGAGGCTAAAATATTGAAAACCTAATCTGGAAGAGGAATCAGAAATCTAGTTTAGGGACCATAAACAGGAAATTAAAACAGGGAAATGACCAGATAAGGGTCAAACTTGAAGACTATTTCAGGAGAGTTTTAGGGAGAAATTAAATAATTAACGAGGAAAAACTGCATATTCTACCAGTGTGAAAGGTCCTTTGTTATCAAATACAATACAGCACAGTATGTAAATTGGCAAGTTTAGTCCATAACCAATGGAAATAATCAGAATCTAATAAATATTTTGCATTTTCTTTCCTAATTTAAATTTTCATTCATATTAGATAATTGATATTTTTTATATTTTTTACTAGATAATTTAAGGAAATTACAACGTCAACTAGGATATACATTAAAATGAATTTTAATATACTTCAATATTTCGGCAACATCACGTTGCCATTTTCAAGAACTTAAGAACAAGACATGTGCACGCAGGCACAACAGACAGTAAATGAGGAAGAAGCAGGAAGCTATTATTTCTCCTAAAGTCCTGATGGTGCCCCCTAGTGGGCATTGTTGGTATTCTTGGGCGATTGGGCTGAAGGTCTTCTGATGTAGGTTTCCCAAATTTGAGGTAGTCTCATGCAGCCAAATTTGTTGAGGTTTGGATTGTTTCTTAGGGCTGAAGCTGATTCCATAAAAAGCCTTTAATATTTGTATTTACTACGGTGTATTATCCTGGCTTTCTTCCACCGTATTCTATGGCAGGTATCCAGCGCATGGTCAGCAAGACCAGAGTGGCTGTATTGGTGAAATCGGATGTAGTCCTTGTGCTCTGAAATTCTGATATTTGCTGTCCTGCCTGTTTGGCCAAAGTAGAACAGCTTACAGCTGCAAGGGACCTGGTATACACCAGGTGGGTCTGGGGGGGGGGGGGGTTTGGTCTTTAGTAGAGCAGATAAGGGATGCCAATTTTTTATATGGTCTGTAACAAGAAGTTAAGTCATGTTTTTTTAGGATTTTTGTAATTTTCTCCGAGGTGCCTCGGATATAGGGTATGGTGATGGATTTAGAGTAATCCTTGTTGTGAGGGGGGGGGGGAGGGTTGTGGTTTACTGGTTTCAGTATTTTTTGGATTTTTTTTTGGGGGGGGAATAGCCATTGGCTGAGAAAGTGTTGAGAATGTGGTTAGTTATTATTATTATTATTATTACTCGTTACACCCACAAGGAGTCTGAAGACCCATCGCAGGAGGACCCCCACTACACTGAACTCCTACCACCAATCATCTCCATCCACCACCCTCCATCACCATAACTAGTATTTTTTGTCTGTAAATTGTGTGTTCTGAAGGGCCGAATTGTCTGTATGCAGGATGAAAAAAGGGGGGTAGCCATTGGCTACCCTCCAAAAAAAAATCCAAAAAAATATTGAAGCCATTAACCCCTGCCCCACAAGGATTACTCTAAATCCATCACCATACCCTATATCAGAGGCACCTCAGAGAAAATAGAAAATTACAAAAATCCTAAAAAAAAACATGACTTAACTAACTTCTTGTTATAGACCATATAAAAAATTGGCATTCCTTATCTGCTCTACTAAAGACCAACCCCCCCCCCCCAGACCCACCTGGTGTATACCAGGTCCCTTGCAGCTGTAAGCTGTCCTACTTTGGCCAAACAGGCAGGACAGCAAATATCAGAATTTCAGAACACAAGGACTACATCCGGTTTCACCAATACAGCCACTCTGGTCTTGCTGATCATGTGCTGGATACCTGCCATAGAATACGGTGGAAGAAAGCCAGGATAATACACCGTAGTAAATACAAATATTAAAGGCTTTTCATGGAATCAGCTTCAGCCCTAAGAAACAATCCAAACCTCAACAAATTTGGCTGCATGAGACTACCTCAAATTTGGGAAACCTACATCAGAAGACCTTCAGCCCAATCGCCCAAGAATACCAACAATGCCCACTAGGGGACACCATCAGGACTTTAGGAGAAATAATAGCTTCCTGCTTCTTCCTCATTTACTGTTTGTTGTGCCTATATGTCTTGTTCTTAAGTTCTTGAAAATGGCAACGTGACGTTGCTGAAATATTGAAGTATATTAAAATTCATTTTAATGTATATCCTAGTTGACGTTGTAATTTCCTTAAATTATTTAGTAAAAAATGCATAATCAATGTCTAAGCCTTTCCACGAGAATTAGATAATTGATACTATATATTGCTATATACCATATATACTATATATTTAAGTACCTCAGTAGCGCAATTGGAAGAATGATGGTACATTGCACCCTTCAATTGGAATAGGCCTAAGTTCGATTCTCGTCACAATGGGAGGAATCTTTATGTTGACTTTTTCAATCGAAAGTGAGCTAGCCAATCTCATGGAGGTATCAGGTTTTTTTCTCCCGGAAACTCTGATTTTTCATCCTGCATACAGACAAATCGGCCCTTCAGAATACACGCAATTTACAGACAAAAAATACTAGTTGTGGTTGTGGTGGGCGGTGGATAGAGATGATTGGTGGTAGGGGTTCAGTGTAGTGGTGGAGACAGTTGTACAGTGGGTGTCCTCCCGCGATGGGTCTTCAGACTCCTTGGGGGGTGTCCCGAGTAATAATAATAATAATACTTTTACTATAATAGAGACCACGTGTTCTGGTTGATTGAAATGATAACTTGATAGCACTGTAATAAATGGTATCATAATATAATAAGATCTTGATCTCATTCTAAAGAGTAAGAAGAGCACAAACCATAATTTCTATTTCAAGATCATAGAATAATTATAAGCTATACTATGATACAACATTCACTATTGCAGAGATCATGTGTCCTGGTTGATTAAAATAGCAACCTGATATCATTGTACTGTAATATGGTAAGATCCTGATCTCTTAAAGCTTTCAGAAAACCACAGACCATAACTTTTACAGTATTTTATCAAGATTTTACAGTAATCACAAGTTCAAAATCATAAACATGCATAATTCAAACAAGACAAACTGATATAAATGTTTTACTATGTTCAATTATCAATGAACTGGTAATATATAACTTACCCAAAATTAGTTCTTCATATTTTTTAGCATCTTTGTATAATCTTTTTGTTGAACATTCCAACCTGTTAATATACATAAACAATTAATGAATTTCTTAAGATTCTTAAAATAAGATACTATACTTGTAATGATTCTTTTAATCTGTAATTCTGTAATCTAAAATGCTTTTAGATTACAAATTTCCCATTACACAAATCAATACAACTTCCAGAATATCAGTTTCAACAACCCTAAAGTTTATCTCCAAATAATTCTTCTGTTGGATTCTAATAACCTTATTAATTCCCATGCAGTAAAAACTCAATCCTATCTGAAATATTAGAGGACAAATATTGCCTACTCAGTATCCAGAAATTAAGTTCTCTAAAGAACAAATTACATGTAATTACAATTACATTATATGTAATTAACTTTAATGAAAGTACAGATATTTTGTACTGAAAATAATAGTACATCATCAGTGTGCAGAAACAAGCAAGCAAATCGAAGAACAGGAATACAAGGTACATTCGACAATCAGTTTACCAATTAAAAACAATTCCAAGAGAAAATTTTTGTTTAGATCTTGAGAGAAGGATTTCAGCTACTCTGCATGAAGAATTAAATAATATTTAAACTATTTTTGATGTTTACATAAAATGAGAATCTTCCAAACTTTTGAGAGATTCTTAATTCAGGTTAGGCCGATGTAAAAGAGATTAGCAACTTTTTTGAAAAGGCATTCATATTTAAAACTGCTTCTATGGAGAAGACGAGTTTTGTCCCACCGGATATTGTGTTTAGCACCAATATGCTGTGCCAGACCAGACTTTTGAAGTTTCATGTATTCAATGTAATATTGATGTTCATTAATTCTTTTTTCCACAGAAGAGCCTGTCTGCCCAAAGTATGTCAAATTCCATTCACAAGGTATCTGGTAAACATCTGCTAATGATAGAGGTGACAGTTTGTCTTTTGTATTTGGTAACAGATGAGAAATTTTGTTGATAGGAAAATGTGGAAATATGAGTGGAAATGCAAGGCTGTGAGAGTAAGAGGGATGTCCAAGAATGGTAAACTACCAGTATTTTATTTTTTCTATGGTGAAATGAACGTGTGGATAAAGACTATTGATCGTTGTAGAAAAGTAGTAAATTCATTTTCAGAATAAGGCCGAACAATAAAACATCATCAATGTAATGAATCCAAAGAGAGGATTATGAATGGATGAGAACAAGATATCTTCCAAAGGGTTCAAAAAATAGTTTGCCAAAAGTGGAGACAGAAGGCTACCCATGGCAATACCTTCAACCTGTCTATAGATCTTGTTTTTCTAGTTGAAATATCCTGATTGTATAACAAATTCAAAAATCTTCACAACATCAAGAAGGAAATCATCATAGAGTAAAATAATAGTGTCAGATAACAGAATGTTGGTAAAAAGAGAAAAAATGTCAAAGCTGACTAACAAATCCGACTCATGTATTTGAATATTCTTGATTTTTTCAAGAAAATATGGGCAATTAATAAATGTGAAAGAAATTTAGCAATTCTATAGGTGGGAGAGTCAATATAATTCATGATGGGTCTTACTGGACAACCTTCTTTATGAATTTTTGGGAGATCATATACACAGAGTCTTTCCAAAATGGGTGCGTAACTTATCCAAAGTATTTTGATCCCATATAACAACTTTATCAAGGAGCTTATTTAATTGTTTAATTTATGTTTTTTTATAGGGTTATAACTAATTTCTTGATAGGTGGAGGTATCCTGTAAAAGGTAGTCAGCCTTATCCATTACCACTACACCATACCATTACCACTTCTTTATCTGCTTTCAAAATAGATATATAGTTCTTTTGTCTTAATGAAAACAGCACACAGATTTCAGTACTAGATAAATTACATGAAGGTAATTTATCTAGTACTTTAATTTTAAAAGTAAAGCAGCAACTTCAAAGCATAGTTTATTAGCATCTTCACGTGAAAGTCCCAACAGATTACGTTTGAAGTTGTGCAAAAAATCAAGATACAGAATGGATTCAGGTACCACAGCACAATCATGGCCTTTAGCCAACACACCAGTTCCAGCATCAAGACAATGCATGTCTAGAAATATTCACAACCCATTTAATTAGTAGGAGTGTTGTCAGAAGTAAAATCTTTGTTTACGGTATAACGATTCATATTTTTGCATGTCCATAGGAATGTCTTCCATAAGAGTGGGCTGAAGATTGTTAAGAAATGCATAGAATGATATCCAGTAATTCGTCATCCAGAGTAGCTGAAATCCTTCTTTCAAGATCTAAAAAAGTTTTAATATTATTTATTAATATATTAATTTCTAGCTTGACAACCATTTTTAATTGTAAACCAGTTGTTGCATGTACCTTGTATTCCTCTTCTTTAATTTGCTTGTTTCTACACACTGATGATGATGTACTATTATTTTCAGTATGAAATATCAGTACTTTCATTAAAGTTAATTATTGTGATTATCATGTAATGTTGTTTATAGTTATGCCACAAGTACCTTTAAAGATTAGAAGTTCTCTCTTTCCTACTAATGAGTACTGTCTTGCATCTGGGACGGTGCTCTAAGGAGCACCGTCCCAAATGCAAGATAATAATACCTGGTTCTAAAAATACCTGGTTCAGTACAGAAGAGAGCAATTAAGTTAGCTACCAATCACTCATGAGTTCTCTCCACTCCTTTCATACAGATGTTCAGTTTTGCTGCTTGCATTTTCTACAAATATTTCCATCATGAATGTTCATCAGAATTGTTACAAGTTATTTCACCACTCTCTTCTAAATCATTAAACAACATGCAGCAGTTACATAACATTTCTTTACAGTTCAACCACAAATTCACAGAACAAATTTTTCTTCCTCTTTGATTATTCCATTTACTGCTGCTTATTGAAAGGCACTTTCTTCTTAAGCATTTCCTAGAGTTTACAATCTGCAGGCTTTCGAATGTAATGGTAAAAAATTTCTTCTCTTTTTTAACATTTCTATCCATCCATGGTGCAAATGTATTATCTGTTTTTACAATCTGTTGAGAATATGATTATCACAAAATCACTTTCAGTTTTTAGGTGTATTTTGCAAAGATGCATAAGCACCTATTAGATTTTTTTTTTTTTTTTTTATGTTATTCCATGCTATTCTCTGGCTATACAGATGCTGAATTCAGTGTTTGGGATACTTAATATTTATCATGAAATTAATTTTGGTTTCAACTGAATATCTTTAAAGGCAAAATGAAATTTTCAAGAAGCTATTACAAAATGTATCTTTCTTTGTTGACAGGTTTTTTTTTTAAATTTTTATTTAGTTATTTGTATGTGTCGCCCACCTATAAAAAGTAAACCTATAATAAATCAGTTCCATAGATAGGTTAATGATTTTTTAATCATTTTTTTGTATTTTTTTTCACATTAGCAAATAATACCTTATTTCATTTCATTCCTAAAAAAAATTTTAGGTGCACATGTGTATGTTGTACTGATTCAAAAATAAATAAATACAAACAAAATAAATAAATAATGACCTGATATAAATAGTATTCTCTCTCTTAATATATTTATGTTACGATTATCATCAGAGAATTGCCTACTGCCTTTATGCACTGAGCTTGATAATCCACCACCTAATGAACTTCTTAAAAGACAGGTAAAATAAGAATCTATACTTTTAATGATTAATGATTCTGTTTTAGATTACAAATTTCCCATTACACAAATCAATTTGTGTCATCAAGTCATCAAATAGCTTTCAACTCTTTTGTCTGCTATCATTCAGGATGTTTTATCATCATCATCAGTGTCTGATGCTCTCTTCACCATTCCTCACTATTTCTCTGTCCATTACTAGGTGACTCAAATCCTGCAAACACTTTCCACACCACTCCTCCTTCATATCATCTACCCCCCTCATCTTGGCCATCCTCTTCTGTTTATACTGTCCATTATACCAAACATCGAGATTTTGATTTCTTCACTCTTATCCATCCTGCAGACATGTCCAAATATCTTGAGTTTCCTTCACATTATTTTCTGCATTAGATTCCCTTTGCAGTTTACTTTTTTGATGCAGTTCTTTGTTTGTTTGTTACCATTTGCACCTACCCTCATAGAATCTTTCCATAAGATCTTCTTTCAAAAACCAATGATCATCTCATAGTCTTAAACTTGACCAATATGTCTCACAACCACAGAGAGAGAGAGAGAGAGAGAACCACTTGTTAATATGCATATTTCCAGTGGCCTTAGCTTTGTGGCAAAGCTCAATAATTTAATTTTCCATGTCTTGTTCATTGCCTGAAGGTTTAATTTTGCTATTGAAGATCTTATCTTTTTTTGACAGCATTTCGTGCTCCCTAGGAACATGAAGCTTTTTCAGGCCATTGTTGGTTGACCTTTATTTGCTTTTTCATCCTCTTCTCACTGAATATCACAGTTTTTTTTATGTTTTCATTATCAATCCATATCTCTTTCCTTCTTTACTTAACTTTAACACTGTTCTTTCTAGTTCTTCTTCCACATCTCCTTCAATAATGACCATGTCATCTTCAAACCACAAATTATTGATAAGGCTTTGATTCGGCCACATCTTGACCACTGTGCACAAATTTGGTCACCTGGATTTCTTGGCAATGAGGAGGTGGTAGAGAGGATTCAGAGACAAGTGACCAAGCCGGTAACAGGTCTGCAGAATGCTCCTTATGAGAATATGTTGAAGGTGTGTGGTGTGTGGGTTGATAGAAGCTTATAAGATATTAAAGGGGTTTTACAACATTGACAAAAAGGAAATTTTCCAATATATGACAAATAGTGAGAGAGCTAGAGGTCATCCGTGGAAGCTGTGCAGGAGTGTGGTTAGTAATGGTGTGTGAACTACATTTCTTGCATGAAGAGTGGTGAATGAGTGGAATGAATTGCCAGAATTAGTTGCGAGTGTTCTGACAGTGAATAAGTTTAAGGAGAGGTAAGATAGGTTTTGTGAGTATAAAAGTTTGTGTGGGTCTCCCACAATGAGTCTCCAGACACCATTGAGATGCCCTATAATAATATTATTATTATATTATCCTATAATGTTATTTTTATATCAAATTTCAGCATATATTGGCTGTTTAGCATTCATTTTTCAAAATGAATCAACCTACCTCATAAGTTAAAATGTTTTAGGAATAATCATTTAAAAAAAAAGTAGGAAAAGTACATGTAGAGCCTCATTCACTATAGTAACAGATCAGTATAGTTTAAATCTTAGAACTGCGTGCAGTAATATTATCACTTTAACATGATCAATAAAGTAGTTTTCATTGGATTATACAAAACATTAACTTACTGTTCGAGTTTAGCTACCTGCTTTTCATATTCACTTTCATCCTACATAAATAATGAGGAGGGAAAAAAGTTAAATTTATATACATTGTGTATTTGTACCAGTAAAATACAAAAATTTTAAAACTAAAATTTGTCACTGATATTATTCACTATATCACATTACATGTATAAATTTGTAAGAAAAAACATGTAATCTCTTAGCAAAAATTCCTTAACCTAAAAAATATCTTCTACATTTCATAAAGAAATTTATGACATATTATGAATAAAAAAAATAGATGGGCAAATGAATGGGGGTGTCAGTTTAATGCAGCAAAATGTAAGGTCTTGAGGTTTGGGAAACATCGATGGGATGCTGCATACTCTATGGGAGGAGTTATACTGGAGGAAGTAGGGGAGACAAGAGATCTGGGGTTGATGATTGATAGAAACCTGAAATTTAGGGGACATTGTGCAAAGGTGGTGAAGGTAACACAGAGGATTGCTGCTATTATGAGAAGGACACTGACCTGCAGAGATAAGAGGGTTATCATTCCGTTGTATAAGTCTCTGATCAGACCACACTTGGACTATTGTTCTCAGATTTGGTCCCCAGGATTTGAAGGGGATAAATTAACTGTGGAAAGGATACAAAGACGGATGACAAAGATGGTTTCAGGACTGTACAAGGATAGTTATGAGGATCGGCTGAGAGAATGTGGACTGCAGAGTTTGGCGGATAGAAGAAGGAGAGGTGATATGATTGAGACTTTTAAACTGTTGAGAGGTGGTTACAGGGTTGACACTGGGGAGTTCTTTCGCTTGGTTGATCAGTGGGAAGGAGTGATGACAAGAGGCCATCCCTGGAAGTTACGAAAGGAAACTGTGAGCAGGAGGGTAAGGAGTGGTTTCTTTGTGTGGAGGGTGGTTGAGCCGTGGAATGCATTGCCTGATGGAGTGGTGGGAGCGAGAACGGTCAGTGACTTTAAAGAGTGGTATGATAAACTTTGTGTTTCTCAGGGGGGGACCTCCCCTCGATGAGTCTTGACAGACTTTATGTCTTAGGAAGGACCTCCCTCGATGAGTCTTTTGACTCCTTGGAGGCCTGAATAATAATAATAAAAAAAAGAAACTGCATTCTTTTTTTCATCTATATTTTATTGCAACATAATCAAACAAAAGTTTGCCAAAGGGAGTATCTTTAGGCTAGTTATTTGGATAAAGGAAACCTTTAACTACTCCACAAAAAAAAAAGTTATGAGCTGAAGCATGTCAACTGAGAGTAAGTCTAAAGTCCTAATTAGTGTTAATGGGATAAATTGGGTATCCTTAGCTGTTGGAACTGAAGTATTTAGAACTTTAGGCTTACTTGCAGTTGACATGCTTCAGCCTTATTACTTAGCATAGTGCCTATGTGCACATATTCATGTATTTTGTTCCCTAATGATGGCAATTTGACTTCGCTGAAATATTGGATATATTCGTTAAATTTATTTTGGTTAATATACGAGTCTACATTGCAATTTCCTTAAAAAATGAAGTTATGAATAGCCAACCACAAAAAGTTTTCTTAGATATTCCATAATGCAGAGCACGTGCACGCACGCACTCTAGACATATTGTCCTCCAATATGGAAAAAAAGTTGATCTGTTCTGATTTTAAGATCTCACTAGTGGGAAATTACACATAGGGAACTTTCTCTCCCTCCCCACACAAAGTTAACTGTACAGTCTTATCATAAACACTGAAAACAACTTCTGCATGCCCACTAGGGCGACCAGATTAAAAATTTGGTTTTGGGGTATCATACGTAGATTTTGGGGTATTCATGGTAAGGATTTGGGGTATTCATTATTGGCTTGGCTTTCGGGATAATCGCACTATCAAACAAAGAACGAACAATTATAATAAGATTATTCTATTTCTATATTTGTAGATTTTCACAATATACAAATGCATGAAACACAGAGTTGGTCAAATTTTGGTACAATTAGTCAAATTCACAGCAAGTCTTTAAACAAAATTTAAATATTTTATTTTGGCAGTTATGAACACTAATGTAAACGTTTAGAAATATTCTCATGATATGCTTTGCATAATCATTTACAATATAAATTCAGTAAACCTGATTTATTTTATCAAAAGAGAAGTATTTACCTAACAATAATTTTTATTCGAGCAAATTTCTTTTAGCAATTTTTCATTTTTTAATACAACTACATAAAATTCTTTGCATGACATTGTAATTGGTGTTTTCACCAATAATTCTCCCTCAACAGTTTTAAGTTTAATCTGTTCCTATCCTTTTTCCAAGAGCTGAACATTATGCTAATACTCGCTCACTCATTGCATTTGAGTGAGGCAAAGCAAAAACAAAATTAATAATTTTTTTTATATTAGGCACATCGTATGCATTTAAAATTTTATCCAAATATCTGTGATATTTTTGAGTTCTTTTGTGTCAATATTTTTATGGAATGATTTTAACAGGATGTACTCTTCATATAGCAAATCAATATTAATATTGGAAATTTTAAATAAATCTATAACTTTTAAGAAAAGATCAAAATGTGCCACTTCATGTAATTTGAATATATTAAGATACTCATACTTATTATTTTCAAAACTAAATCTTTTTTCAATATACTGAATTAACGTTTCCAGAAAATTGTCTGCCCTTTTCTTAAACAAATATACAAGTAAATATACAAAATAAACAAATAAACAAGCTGTTAAAAAATGTTCAATTTTCTTGACCAAAAAGCTCTAGAAAGACTTTTAATGGGATTATATTGATTAGTTGTTTATTATATACTTGATCAATATAATCCCATTAAAAGTCTTAATAAACAAGATATTTAGTGGGGTGTTGCTACAGACCCAGGAGTACAGAGGGTGAAGACCAGGAGATGTTTAGATAGTTGAGTTTGGCAAGTGCAAGAAGAATGATTGTTATGGGAGATTTTAACTACAGTAGTATAAATTGGGGAGAGGAAGATGCATGTAGCAATAAGGGAATGGAATTTCTAGAATTCTTGCAGGACAAATGTCTTAGGCAACATGTAATAGAGGGAACAAGAAGTTCAAGAGTTTTGGATTTGGTTATAGCATCAGAAGAGTTGATAATAACTGAGATGACATCTCTCCCACCTGTTGGAGAGAGTGACCATATGGTTTGGGCTTGGAAAATGAATAGACATGCAGGAGTATTAAAGAGACGGGAACGTATGTGGAATTATAAGGCAGGTGATTATAATAGTCTAAGACGTTAACTAGGGGAAGTTTCATGGAGGGAGGAATTGGAAGGCCGGGATATCACCGGTGCATGGGAAATTGTGAAAGAATATTTGTTATCAGCAATGGTAAGTTGTATACCACGAGTGAAGAAGAGGACGCAATTTGGAGTAAAGTGGATGACAAACAATATTAAACAGGAATTGCATGCGAAAAAGAGGCTATGGAAGAGATATAAGGAGATAGGTGAAGAGATGCATGAGGAATATAAGACACAGGCCAGAAGAGTGACTAGTGTGGTAAGGAAAGCGAAACTGGAATGTGAGAGGAGATTGACTCTAAGATCCAAAGAAAATCCTAGGGAATTTTTTAGCTATGTGGCCAGTAGGAGGAGAAATGACTGTGGAAGAATGATATTGTGAGATAAAAATGGGAATAGAATGACTGATGCAGAGGACATAGTGGAATCGTTTAATGAACACTTTATTGGAGTATTTCATCCTGGAGGAGTCAGTTTTAATACTAGAGGGATAGGGCAGGTTGGAGGTTTAGAGGTACAGGAGGAGAGTGTGTTTCAAATACTGAGTACTCTGGAGGTCAGTAAAGCTGTGGGACTGGATGGTATTTAGCCACAAGTTTTGAGTGAATGTGCTAGAGACAGTGCCTTTGACCTGGCTTTTCAATGAAAGTGTGGCTGTGGGAAAGGTGCCCATGGAATGGTAGGAAGGTAAGATAGTGCCATTGCATAAGGGCAGTAGCAGACTGGAAGTGTCTAATTATAAGCCAGTTTGTGTGTCATCAGTAGTTGTTAAGATATTGGAGAAAGTAGTGAGGGACCGTATACAACATTGGGCAGATGGGGGTAATGTTATCTGTGAGAGTCAATATGGATTTGTGAAGGGACATTCTTGTTTTAGCAATATGCTAGCCTTTTATAATAAAGTTACAAGAGCATTAGATGAGGGAAAGGCATATACTGCCATTTTCTTAGATTTAGCAAAGGCATTTGACAGGGTGCCACATGATAAGCTGATATTTAAGTTGCAGCACGTGGGTGTGGATGTCAGATTGGTCAACTGGATTCAGGATTGGCTGTCTGATAGGTATCAGAGAGTTGTGTATGGTGGGGAAGTTTCAAGGAGGCAGAGCGTTACAAGTAGGGTCCCACAGGGACCAGTACTGGGACCAATATTGTTTAACCTTTATATCAGTGACATTGCAAGAGGATATTCAGTTGTTTGCAGATGATGCAAAGCTGGGAAGGATTATTAGTGATAATGCAGATGTAGTAGTCCTGCAAGAGGATCTGAATAAGCTAGATAGATGATGGGCAAATGAATGGGGGTTTCAGTTTAATGCAGCAAAATGCAAGGTTTGAGGTTTGGGACACATTGATGGGACGCTGCATACTCTATGGGAGGAGTTAAACTGGAGGAAGTAGGGAGACAAGAGTCTGGGGTTGATGATTGATAGAAACCTGAAATTTAGGGGACATATTACAAAGGTGGTGAAGGTAACACAGAGGATTGCTGCAATAATGAGAAGGACATTGACCTGCAGAGATAAAAAGGTTATCATTCCGTTTTATAAGACTCTGATCAGACCACACTTAGACTGTTGTTTTCAGATTTGGTCCTCAGGATTTGAAGGGGATAAATTAACTGTGGAAAGGGTTCAAAGGCAGATAACAAAGACTATTTCAGGACTGTACAATGTTAGTTATGAGGATCGGCTGAGGGAACGTGGACTGCAGAGTTTGGTGGATAGAAGAAGGAGAGGTTATTTGATTAAGACTTTTAAATTGTTGAAAGGTGGTTACAGGGTTGACACTGGGGAGTTCTTTCGCTTGGTTGAACAGCGAGAAGGAGTGATGACAAGCAGCCATCCCTGGAAGATACGAAAGGAAAACTTGAGCAACAGTGTGAGGAGTGGTTTCTTTGCATGGAGGGTGGTTGAACCATAGAATGCATTGCCTGGTGGAGTGGTGAGAGCGAGAACGGTCAATGAGTTTAAGGAGTGGTATGATAGACTGTGTTTCTTAGGAGATACCTCCCCTCGATGAGTCTTGATAGACTGCGTTTCTTAGGAAGGACCTCCCACGAGAGTCTTTTGACTCCATGGAGGCCTGGATAATAATAATAATAAATTTATCCCCACTGGCTTGCAACAAGATTTCAATTTTTGTATAGCAACAGATCCATAAAAATGATCATTTAATTTAGAAAGCAGAGAGTTTCTTAGATTGGCCGTTTGGTTAAATAGTTCTATTATAATTGGACCATCCTGCTCTAGATTACAAATTAAGTTTGGACACAGGTTGCTGCATTTGAAAAGAAAGAAAGGTAGACTTCAACTAATTCGTTTGAAAAAAGATCTTGTGAAATAGGTGGACATCTTTCCAAAGATAGAAAATAGTTTTTCACCGGCTCAAAATTTTTGTTTAGCTTATCTACTGCTGGAAGGAGTGACAACCATCTTGTAGGAATATGAAGCATTAGATCAGAATATTGTAGGTCGCAAAATTCATAATGTTCTTTTAAATTTTCTAACCTTTCACTATGTGAACTAAATTCATTATATATATATTTTTAAAATTACACATTCTATATCAACATCTACACAGCTTGTATCTTTTCTTGTTGCATTGTGTAAGACATGGCAAAGACACCCCATATCTATTAATTCCTTATTAAATTTCTTTAATTCTGTAAATACACTCCGATTAATACCAAATTGATATTAGCATTATCACCGCAAAAACTAACAATATTCTCGGGATTTAAATTCAGCTCCCTCAACTTTTGAAGTAAGCAAAGTGAAATAGCCTTTGAAATTACTGACTGGCTGTTAAAGAAACTCAAAAATTTTGTTTTAACTCCTCCACTAGATTTAGAAAAATATCTACACATTAAAGGAAACATTTTAATGTTTCCTTTATTTGATGAATCTGTTGCAATTGAAAATTGCTGATTTTCTCCTAAATTCTTGACAACTGTATATACAGTCTTTTGCTAAAACACTTGTTATTATTTTATAATAAAATTAGTTTAATCCTTTTTCCAAGTGTGAGCAAACAAAGTTTGCACCTGAAAGTATCTTCAGGAATGGGGTAAGGTGGTACAACACCAGGACAACTCGTTGCAAAGGTGGAGTAAGCTACCAACACTCCTATCTCAGTATCTCCTATAATGCAATACACATCTCCTTGCAGATATGTCTAATGTTATGCATTAAGGGAAGGGCCACTACCCAGACTAGTTTCGACCTTTATTGAGGTCTCTTCAGTGGTAGCCAGGCCCAAGTGGAGATACCAGGCAGAAGCATTAGCAGGTCATCTCTACCTATAGGAATTGCCAAATGGTGTGCCACCCTTTTTTAATAAATTACTCTGGATTTAGAGAAAGATAACCAAGTGAAAAATAAACTGTTATTATTTTAGTTGAGTTACTGAGTGGGCACCTTGCAAGAATATATCATCCAGGTGGTGACATTGCAGAAATGAATGAACCAGTAGATAATACGGGAATTGTGGTGAATGAAGTGGAAGTGAGTAGTCTATTGCATAACTTCAATGTTAATACATCTGTGGGATTGGATGGTATACCAGCTCGTGTCGTACAAGAACCTTTTTGTTCAATTTGAGTCTCGGGTCTGGGTTAGTCCCAAGGGGGTGGAAAGAGGGGAAAATAGTTCCACTGCATAAAGGTGGTTCCAAGACTGCTGTTGTAAATTACCGACCTATTAGCATTTCAAGAATCGTTGTCAAGGCCTTAGAGAAATTAATCAAGAAAAGAATACAGGATTGGATAGATGAAAATGGGATATTGTATGGGGGACAACATGGTTTTGTGAAGGGTAGATCATGCCTCAGTAACTTGCTCACGTTTTATAACACAGTGACGGCTGAACTGATAAGGGTAATGGGTTTACAGTGATTCTACTGGACCTTGCCAAGGCCTTTGACAGGATACCACATGGAACCCTAATCAGTAAACTGGAGCAGATTGGGATGGATATAGGGTTGGTGAGATGGATAGTAGGGTGGTTGATGGAGAGATACCAGAGAGTGGTTTATTCAGGAGTTGAGTGTGCTGCAGGGCTCTGTTCTTGAACCACTACTTTTCAATTTGTTCATCAATGATATAAGAAAGGATCTGAGAGGAAGTGTTCACTTGTTTGCTGATGATGCAAAGTTGGGTGGAGCAATTGTGAGTGCAGAGGATGTCAAAATTTTACAGGATGATTTGGATAGTTTGGAGGACTGGACAAGGAAAAATGGATGTCAATTTAATGTGGCAAAGTTTAAGGTTGTGCATTTTGGGGTGAAAAGAACAGCAGTAGTATATCACATTGGTGGAACCGTACTCCAGGAGATTGATGAGGCCAGGGATTTGGGAGTGTTGGTGGATAGGGAATTGAAGTTTAGGGGAGCACATTGCAAAAGTGGCTAAATCAGCTCATCAAATCACTTGGCTTCTGAAAAATACTTTAACAAGCAGAGACAAACAAGTTATTGTTCCTCTGTATCAAGCCTTGATAAGACCCCATCTGGACTACTGTGCCCAATTATGGGCGCCAGGGTTTCTTCGTGTTGAGGAGAAAGTGGAGAGGATCCAGAGACGAGTGACCAAGATGATAGCAGGTCTGTGGAATGAACCTTATGAGAATAGGTTGAAGATTTGTGGGTTGCAAAAATTGGTCAATAGGCGGAAAAGGGGTGATATGATTGAGATATTCAAATTACTGAAGGGTTACTATAAGATTAATCCTGAAGATATTTTTGAAAATAGGACTGGTGGTGGGAGGACTAGGGGCCATGCATGGAAGCTGGGCAAGAATGTGGTTAACAAGGGTATTAGAGATAGGTTTTTTACTTGGAGAGTGGTAAATGAGTGGAATAAGCTGCCAGAATCTGTGGTGGTGCTACGACCATGAATGAGTTCAAGGCAAAGTATGATAGATACTGTGTGAATGTCGAATAGTTGTTCTTGACATGTTAGGGGCTCCCTCGATGAGTCTGTCGACTCCTTGGAGTTGCCCGGAATAATAATAATAATACTCACTATGGTTGTATGAAGCATTGTGTATTCAGGCGTGTGTGGTGTGTGTGTGTGTGTGTCATAGGCACGCACGCGCACACACACACACACCTGAGTCTGCTGGATAATATATTCTAAAAAATAAACGTACTCTTAGTTCTTGCATTTGCTGTGAAACTGAAAATAATTTACCAAAAATTTAGCATCATTATGATACAACTATCATGCTGAAAAGTAAAATTCTAAATAAACAATCAACTGAAAAAGGAAATATAATAAATTTAGTTTAATCCTTTATCCAAGTGTAAGCAAACAAAGTTTGCACCTGAAGTATCTTCAGTACTGAGGCAACTCATGGTAAAGGTGGACCAAGCTCTCATGCAACACATCTCCTTGCAAACATGTATAATGCTATGCATTGAGGGAAGGGCTACTACCTAGACTGAATTCGACTTTTATTGAAGTCTCATCAGTGGGAGCCAGACCCAGAAATGGTGATACTAAGGTGGAAGTAATGGAGAAGCCATATTTACAACTTATTCCACCATAAAGTTGGCACAAATACATTAGTATGGTCATCTGATATTCCTTGCTAAAGGAGCCCAAATCCTGAATCTCCTCTTTCTGACTTCAAGCTTAAGGAGTCCTTACCCCCATTGTGTATCATTCATCTGCTGTCTCTAATGCTCCCTAATTCTGAAAATCACTGTGATCTCTCTGACTTTATATCCTTAGAGTTTCACTATGTGACTCCCGCCTAAGAAAGATTGCAAATCTATAATAAATTAGAACTGTAAGTGGGCTAGCATTTAAATAATCCCAAAACCCTGCTCTAAAAACCAAACATGGAATTTTTCAAGCTACTTCAGGTGTCTGATAAGCAGGGCAGTGGTCCACACCATGCAATGAAATTCATCTGCCATCTAATACATTCATTGATATCCATACCTGTGGTGGGATTTGAGCCAACCAGCATTTCCTACAGTTCAACAACCGAATACTAAAGACACTGTTCTTGATTTTAATACACTCCAATTGGCTCTCTTTTTAAAATTCCAAGCTGGAAGAAAAGATGAAGTATATGCTGCAAGCAATAATTCCTCTACCCACAACTAGATTATTATCTCTGCTCACCAAAAACTCTACACCTATAACATGTTAAACAAAATTAATAAAATAAAATCAGCACGTGAAGTTAGCTTGAAACAAAAACTCTGACCTTCATTTTCAGATCACACTAAAGCCTGCAACAAACCATTAACAAGCCATCAAAAAATTTAAATCTAGGTTAAATGCAGAAAACTTAAATGATCATCGTGTCACATCTCTCCCTTGCATTAGGTGCAACTTCTATCCACATATGATTCCACCTCTTTCTGTCTCTAGGACAGCACTACTGTAATGATACCTAAAGTCAAACTGACCACCTGACCTCAATTTCCTCCTCTAATTCCTGCATGGAAAACAAAGGTAAATCACTTCCAGCGACACCAAAGAAAATGTACAGCACTGTTCCTATAGCTTTTTTTTTTTTTACTAAAGAACAATCTTGAATATCCTAGAAATCAAAAAAGCTTCTGGTCGTAATGGTATCTTCACAGGTGTACTTAGTCTATTAAAAAAAAAAAGGATACTAAAGATCAAGTAGATCTCCATGTCCACATGACAGACCTTCAAGCACAAGTTATTATTATTGTAATTTTTATTATTAAGAGAGACCTCCATGGAGTCGGGGACTCATCAAGGGAGGCCACATACCACACACACCAGCTGTCATATTTGTTTTTGAATTCATTCACACTGCTTGCACACACAACATCCAATGGCAATCCATTCCAATCATGCACCACTCTATGAGAGAAAAATCTAGGTCTCAGCCCCTTCTTTGTGGTATAGTTCGCCCACTGTTTGTAGCTCTCTGCTTGGCAACTTGCCAAGAATAGTCTATTCATGCTGAAGGGAAGAAAGAAATGAAGGATGTACGAATTGGTCACCAACATGCAAAATTACATTCTTTATAGGTAAAATTTTCCTACTGTTATACAAGCAACATAGTTAACTACAATGATCATAAAAGAGAAATAAATTTTCTGATGTATAATAATAAACAACTCATTCCACAATACGGACTGATTACCCTATTATCGGAATGGATTCTTCTCCTGTTGACATGCGCAGAAATGTCGAAGGGTCTCAAATCTGTGGGAGTACTATATTCGTTCTCAGCTTCCAAGGATGCCCTCTCGTCCTTTCCCCACCCTCCATAAAATGAAAAATTCCATCAACTGAAATCCTGCATAATCCTTTCAGAAGTAAGTCTCAATCATACCACCTCTCTGTCATGGAAGGTTTTGTGAAGGTAGTACCATTGCACTTGAAGTACCAAGATATTTCATATGGTCTAGCAGAGGCAGCTGCTAAGCAAGTAGCCATCTTATGGTCTGCTTTCATCCTTTGTAATTGCGTAGCCAGTTTTCTCCCTGGTTATTTACTGCAATGGTGGATGGCCTTCTCTCTTTGTATTTTTCTACTAATGCAGATGTTCCTCAGGAATTTTTATATCATGCATCCCTTTGTCTTCTATATGAAAATGATCTTTTATCATTGATCCTTATGTTCAATTGAATTTAAACGGTATTGAATCAAACACAGATTGATAAGAAAATAACTATTAACTTAAAAGCTAATATTTCAATGGTACTATATCCAGCATCTTCAGAGCACACAACCAAAGTTTGTTACAAATGCAAGACAACCACAATTTGGTGTAACAGTGGGGCTAGTATAAGTAATTTGCAGCGTGCAACACAAGACTAAAGTCCTAATATGGTGCCATCTAAGTTTATTAACTTAGAAAAAAAAAAAAAAAAAAAAAAACAGTAGTCCAAAGTTTTGAAAAAAATATAGCTGTCCAAATAGTAGTCCTTGAAATTTTTTTGAAAAAATAAAAAATAAAATTAAATAAATATTAATTTGGTCTTAGGATGATAGTCTCCCAAATCTTTGGTAGATTTATACAGCCATACTTGTTAAGGTTTGGAGTATGTTTTAAGGCTTCTGTTGATTCCAGGAACAACCTCTCGACTTGTAGAAGCTTCTATGCAGTACTTTTGTTTTTTCCTAATTGATCCTGTGTGACAGGGTATCCAAAACATGGTTTGCCAGACCCGACTTGCCATAGCGAAAGTGCCCGATATATTTTTTGTGTTCACTGAGGCAGATGTCCACAGTTCTTCCTGTCTGTCCATAGTAGGCTCGATGACAAGAACAGGGCACTTCATAGACTCCTGCATGTGATAAAGGAGTGAATCTGTCCTTAGGTGAACAGATGAGAGTTGCCAATTTCACATAAGGTTTAAATACGGTGCGTAGTTGGTGTTTGTTAATCACCCTAGATATCTTTTCGGATGTGCCTTTAACGTATGGGTTGGTGATAGTTTTGTTGTAGTCTTCTGTGGTAGATAGTGGGGGGGGGGGATTTCTGGGTAGCATTTAGTATTTTGTCTATCTTATGGGGATTATAGCCATTGGTTAGGAAGGTTTGGCACAGGTGAGAAAGTTCAGTAGTGAGAGCAATGTCATTGGGACAGATTGCTCTAGCTCTATGGGTTAGTGTTTTTAAGATACCATATTATTGAGAAGGGTGATGATGTGATGGTTTGTGTAAATATCTTCCTGTATGTGTGGGTTTTCTATAAACCGAAATGATAAGGAACTTTCTGGAAGACGTATGATCAGTGTGTCCAGGCAGTCATTGGCTTCTAGTTCCATTGTAAAGTGAATTTTAGGATGATGGCTATTTAGATGCACTAAAAATGTATTCAATGTGTCTGGGACAGGCTATATAGCAAACACATCATCAACATAGCGTAGCCAGAGACTAGGTTTGAGAGTGGCTGTGTTGATAGCTAGCTTTTCCAGATGTTCTATGTAGAAGTTGGCTGGGGGGGGGGGAATCCCATAGCTGTTCCATCTAATTGTTTGTATATTTTCCCTTTCCATGTAAAATAACCTGCCTGTACTGTGAATTTAAATAGCTGATATATATCAGGTGGAAATTGTGAATTTAATAAGTTAAGTGTTTCAGTCAATGGTACATTAGTGAATAATGAGGTGATATCAAAACTCACCATTAGGTCTCAACTATTTAAGGTGCGGATTTCTAAAATACTTTTTAGGTGGACAGAATTTTTAACAAAAGAGGGAGAATTGTTTGTGCAAGTGTCTAGTAGTTTGGCTAAATATTTAGCTAGTTTATATGTAGGACTGTTTATACTATATACAACAGGGTGTAAAGGTGTACCTTGTTTGTGAATTTTTGGAGCTCCGTATGTTCTGGGTGTTTTAACGTGAAAGGGTTTGAATTTGTTGACTGTTTCTTTTGGCCAGGAAGTGACTGTTCAATAACTTGCACACCTTATTCTTTTGCGAGTTGGTGGGATCTCGATATATAATTAGATATGTTAACCGGTCTTGGAGAAGTGTGTGCATTTTGCTTTCATATTCTGTTGAATCCATTACTACAGTTGTGTTTCCTTTGTCACCATCATCATCAAATTCCTGCCATGTACACTCAAGGGGTGTACAGGATATGATAGTACTACATGAAAAAAATTACATCATTACTAACTTCCTATCTACAATTTTCCTCGAAATCAGTCTGTTACTTGTTACTTAAGACTCCAACATTACCAGATCTTATATTTCTATCATCGAAGGCACTTTGTACAGTATCAATCCACCTATATCTTAGTCTCCCTCTGGGTCGTTTTCCTGCCAACCTGGCAGAGAACACTTGTTTTGCTAATCTTTCTTCACCCATTCTGTTTAAGTGACCATACCACCTGAGATTAGCTCTGCTAACACATTCCTGGATGCTGACAATGTCAAGTTCTTTCCTAATATCCTCGTATTTAATATGATATTGCCATTAATGCCATCTGTTCATGCCTATAATCTTTCTCAGGACTCTCATTTCTGCGGTGTCTAGTCTTTGGTCAAGTGTTTTACTTCTGACCCAGCTTCCAGATCCATAATTTAAAACTGGTTTGAGCACTGTCTTGTATACTAATTTAGTGTTCTGCCTAATTTCTCTCTTATTCTATATGAATTTATTTAATTGACTTCCCACCATACCAGCTTTGCTGATTCTGTTGTCTATTTCCATATTTAATTTACCATCTTCAGTAAAAATCGTGCCTAAGTAGCTGAAATGTTTTACTTGTTCCACAGGGTCTCCATTCACAACACAGTTGACATTTTCAATGATTCTGCCTATTTTCATTGTCTTGGTCTTTTTATTGCTGACCTTCATACCATATCTATTACAACAGCTATTCAATTTAGTCAGAGAATCTTGCAGACTTGTAGCGGATTTATTTAGAAGTATAACATCATCCGCATAAAGCAAAGAGCTGACATTAACATCTCCAATTTTGTGATCAATATCATAATATGATCCATATAGATAATGAATAACAGAGGGGATGATGTACATCCTTATCTCACACCAGATTTAACATTAAACCATCTTCCTGTACTTCCTTCAATTCTAACTGCTGACTTACAACTCAACTAAAGACTAAGTATTGCTTGATACAATGCCGCATTGACACCATATAACTGCAGTGTATTGAATAGCTTCTCTCTTAGCACCTTGTCATATGCCTTTTCCAAATTGATAAAACTTAAATACAGATCTGTATATTCCCATGCTTTCTTGACTATTTGTCGTAAAGTGAAGATCTAATCCTGACAGCCTCTATTTGGCATGAATCCATCTTGTTCTTCACCAAGCTTTTCTTCCACAATTCTTCTCAAATGTTTCTCAAGTATACTTGCATAGGTCTTGCCAGGAAGTAGGGAAACTCAGTAGGGAAATACCTCTGTAATTCTCACATTCAGTTTTATTTCCCTTTTTATATATGGGTACTATGAGAGCTCTACTCCAATCATTGAGAATTCGTCCCTCTGTCCAGGCATTCTGAACCATGCAGTGCAGCCACTGTAGGACTTTTATACCACCACACTTCAGCATTTCTGGTCGAATATCATCTACTCCTGCTGCCTTTCCACATTTCAAGCCTTTGATGGCTTTTCCTACTTCAAGTATGGATATGTATTCCTGACTGCATGCCTGGTCAGTGTTTTTTACCACTGTGCTGTCGTCACTGCTTGTTTCATTTAGCAGTGTTTCAAAGTAATTACTCCATACTTCAAGGATATCTTTTTCTACTGTTTTCATGTCACCTTTATCATCTCTAACTCCTTTTACAGCACTCTTTCCTCCATTCCTAAGCGTCTTCAACAACCTCCAGAATATTTTGCCACCTTCTTGATATTTATTTTCTATATTCTTGCCAAAGTCCTCCGACGACTTTTGTTTAGCTAGTTTTACACTGTGTTTAGCATTCTTGCATTTGTCTCTATATTCTCTAAGAGCACAAGCTGACTTATTTGATAGGAACTTTTGATATGCTTTCTTCTTTTCATTCACTGCCTCTTTAACTTCCTGTGTTCACCAGGGAGTTCTGATTTTTTTTATCCTTGCAGACAACTTCACCACATGCCTCTCTGGCTGAATCAATCAATGTTACCTTCAGAGTTTGCCACTGAATCTCCAAGGTTTGATTCCTGTTCTCAAACTCTTTCATTTTTTCTTCAATTATCTTTGTGTATTTTAGTCTACAGTTCACATCTGAGAGCTGCTCAACTTTTATAAGCTTTAAAACTTTCTTACGTTATTATTTTCAATATGAAATTCAATTTTATCCTACTCAAGACTAAATAGTGATCATTTCCAATTTCAAATCCTCTGTAGACTCTGGTGTCCTGCACCAGGCAGAAAACATCACTATCAACAATAACATAGTCAATGAGACATTTCTTATTCCTAGCCTCTTCTCTCCATGTGAATTTGTGCACATTTTTATGTTGGAACATGGTGTTAGTAATAACCAGTCCATGTCCTGAGCAGAAATCCAACAGATATTTGCCATTATTATTAGCTTTGCTCTTTTCTCCAAATTTTCCCAAAATATTTTTGTATGTCTCACAATCATTTCCTACTCTGCTATTTAGATCTCCAACAAGGACCAACTTTTCCTTTTTCATTGTGTCAGTTGCTTTTTCTGAAGCCTTAAAAAATTCCTCCACTTCTACCTTAGTGGAACCTTCTTTGGGACCATAGGCACAAATAAGTCTCATTGTCCAGTTCCCCATTCTCATATTTGCCCACATTACTCTATTTGAGACTGACTGCCATTCAAGAAGATTAGCCTCATATTTTGTGTTGAATACTATAGCTACTACTCCTTTTCCTTGATTGTCATTGCCTGAATATAACATTTGGTATTTATTGCTCAGAAAGATCTCACCAGTTTTGTCTTTTTTGTTTCAGTCACCCCTATTATGTCGATCTGGTACTTATCTAATTCTTCACCTAGCTCCATTTCTTTGCCATTCAGGCTTCTTACATTGATAGTACCGATCTTTAACTCTGGTGATGTTGAGTTGGGGTTTGTTTTCAGATTTGTTCCAGTAGCCGACTTTTCGCTGTTTGCCCTGGTTCCCTGGCGAAAACAACGGAGGCCTTGTTTAACCAGGCGACGCCCCAGCCAGCATGAAATTTTGTCATGTTGTACCATCATTTTTTATTTTGGTTTAACCAATAAGAATACAATTAGGTCGGCTAAATCCCAAATTGCCAGCCCATCCTCATTCGTTCAGTATCCAAGTAGATACCCAACAGGGTGCACCATGAGAAGGTGAGGCTTGGACATTCGGTCAGAAGCCCTGGTCAGTTCTCCGCATTCCTTTAAAGGCTATGTGGAGGTTTCCTCTTAGTTATACAGCTTTGACCCTTAAGCACCCCTCCTTTGTCTAATTTGGTTATTATTGCGTAGCTCTTTTAGAGCCATTATTTCTTTATGTGGGATATTATTTTTGGGAGGCTTAGAATGGATTAGGATATTGGCCACATCTAACCAATTATTATTGGCTATTGCTGGAGGCAGGTCGTATATTCCCCTGTTCAACGGAAGCTATTATTTTGGTTTTTGGAACTTCTTTAGGAGTAACGGGAAAATTGTGTCCACGACTTAATGCACTCATGGCTTCTTTGGTTAAGGTTAACGATGATAAGTTCACAACGATGCCATCTTGATGTAATTGCGGCCGCTGCATAGCTGGAGGATTTCAATTTTTTTTTTGTGCCAGTTTTTAACTTTAGCAAATTCTTTATTGGCTGTAGAGTCTGAGATTCTCTCCAGGATATCCCATAGCTCTGGGTTCAAAATGTCAGATAGTATAACACTTAGTGCACTGATCGAAGAATTTATTTTTGAAAGTTCTCAGCGAGTAGCGTATATCTGTTCCCGTAATAGTGCTAAACTCGCTCGTTTATAGATACATTGGGCTTTGGTTGAGTGAAACTCATTCTTCATTTTTATACAGTTTGGTATCAAATTGGTATCTCGGCACCTTTTTAAGTAGGCTAACCTGTTCAGTTACCGCGCCAATTTTACTTTCCACTTACAGTATTGGCGTGCCTTGTGTACGATATTATCTCCGTGAAGTATATTTAAATGTGTGAATAGGCTTATGTGTTCATCACATATGTTGAATTGAATTTAAACGGTATTGAATCGAACACAGATTGATAAGAAAATAACTATTTATTAACTTAAAAGCTAATATTTAGCTGGTATTATATCCAGCATCGTCAGAGCACACAAACAAAGTTTGTTACAAATCTGAGACAACCACAATTCGGTGTAACAGTGGGGCTAGTATAAGTAATTGCAGCGTGCAACTCAAGACCAAAGTCCTAATATGGCACCATCTAAGTTAAAAAAATAAATAAATAAAATAAAAAAAATAAAAAAAAACCAGTAGTCCAAAGTTTTGAAAAAAATATTGTAGTCCAAGTAGTAATCCTTGATTAATCAAGTTATTTTCTTATAAATCTGTGTTTGATTCAATACCGTTTAAATTCAATTCAACATGTGTGACGAACACATAAGCCTATTTACACATTGATACTTAACTCAGCCTACTCATTTAACAAAAGTTGCAGTGCTTAAACAACCCAAGCTTCATGATCTTTTATAACTAGTACCCTAAATACTAATCCTTACACCATTTTTCAATGGCTGATGACAACTCAGTTAGCATCAATGCTATCAAAACCATCTTATCTTTACCTTCATCAAAAAGATCGAAGTTCACCAATCATTAATCTTTGAAAGGGGGGGGGGGGGATAAAAAAATAATCATAAAACAAGACTATATTTCTTCTTGGGAGATAAAACAAGACTATACCTCATCTCTCTCTCTCTCTCTCTCTCTTCTAAGCCTCAACACACTGACTCTTCTTGGGCAAACATTTACCTCTAGCCTTTCCTGTCACAAACACATTTTTCTGCAGCTTCTTGCTTCATCAGCTCCAAAAAAATTGGGCATCCTTTTCTCTTCAAGATATTACTTTTGCTTGTCCAGCTACTAAACCAATATAAATCCAAATTTGACAAATGTTAAATTACATCAAAAACCTCCCTAAAAATTGTTAATGCTGTCTGAAAGAGAGCAATTTAGCTAATCAAGTTCTTGCTCTCACAGACTTATTCTAACTACTGTCTCATAGATGATTGACTTTCTGTTTTGTGTCTATTCTACAGGTATTTTCATGAATTCTATTCCTTCGAATTGGAATCCGATCCCCATTTCTGCTAAGCCTACAGTTACACAAGCATCTGTGAGCATCCATTTACAGTTCAACTGCTAATTCACTGAACTTACTACTATATAGACTCCTACTCATCTTCATTCTATCTATCTGTTCTCTAGAACAATCCCCATATGGCACTTCCAAGAATTAAAAGCACACCTGTTCAAAAAGAACACTAACAGATTCCTTCTGTTAGTGTCATGCAAAGAATATTTAGTACATGGTATTATCTAAGTAAAGCATTAATTTGCTATAGATACTGAATTTCTTGTGTAGGACTCATATACATATAAAAATATCTAGATATTCATCAATACTAAGAGGTAGAGTTTAAAGACAAACCAGGACAGGTGTTCATTATGAAGTACAAACTTTGATCGTAATTAGAGGGACACCACCAGGACCAGAAGATCAGTTGGTATCCAAGCTATTCAGGATTCTTTTGATGTCTTTCTTGCAAAAGGACAGAGGAGTAATGCAATAATTAGTTCCTGGTGTCTGTAGGAGTGGGAGATTTGCCTTGATCATCTATGCAGGAAGTGAAGAAGAATGATGCAGAGAATTGGCCTTATCTTTGGCTGATGCAGAAACACAAACCTTGTACTTGATTTCAAAATCAACCAAATGCAAAATGGATATTAGTAACTTTTGATATGCCTGCATTATTTATAAAGTAATGCAGGAAGAAATATGGAGAGAGATTCATCTAGCACTGGACTAAAGAAAGCTGTTGCTGATGATGAATTATTTCCAGACTGTCATAAATAGCTACTAGGAAAATTACCAGTAAAAGCTTATGTTTTCACAGTGAATTTTCTTAATTATGAAATATGTGATGTTTTTCTATACAAATATTTAATGATTTCATTACAAAATAAATCCATAAGTTAAGAACAGCAAGTCAAAAATTACAATGTGAATGCTTTCATATTGAAGAGGAACTAACAAGTTAAAGAACTTACATTTTGAAGAAGAAGAGATTTTGATCCCTGTCTACTTAGTCTTTTCAAGGGATTCCTAAAGGTGAGAATTATCTTTAAGCCAATATTTTAATAAAAGACAATTACAACCAAATGAAAACTTATTAAATTTCTTTTGTTTTTTAATACCATGCATTAATTCCACAGGCACACCAGGAAGATTTTCCCCCCTCTATAATAGTAAATAGGATATTCTTTTAAAGGAATTTTCATACTGATTTAAAAAATAAATTTTTTGGATACAGTTATGCCTAATGAAAGTTACCATGCAGCTATTAAAAGGTATAAAATGCCAAAATGAAACAGTTTACAAAGTGTAGTTATGTATAAACTCTTAAGATGTCTTCCACACTTCACACCACACTGACTTCAATGTTCACAGCAATGCCATTAGTTTTGAGATTCTTACTAATGAATAGTTGGAAAACCTATGGCATATTAGTGGTGTAGGTGGCTAAGGATTAAATAGTCTGGAAACCCTCCTGTATAGACTATAGAAAAAGTAGGGAACTTTTTCAAGCTACTTTGAACTATTATACTCAATAGTGATGATCTCCTACTTAAAAGACATTTGCAAACATTCATGTCACAGTGGGATTGCTGTTTTGGAGAATAGAGAAGCCGACACAGAAGAAATACTGAAGAAATATTCATATTTACTGATTTGAAGGGTTCTTTAAATTCATTGTCATTTAAGTTAGCATTCATCAACAGGAGACATCTGTGAATAAGCTACTGTAAACTTGTGCTCAAACATTTTATCATTACAGCAAGTGTCTTTCATTCAAATTAAACATTAAACAGAAATCTTAACAGCGGATACTAAGGAGCTGATTACTTCTGCATAACTGTAAGCACTTATAGTGCATTAAATCAGCTATCTTTCGATTTAAAAATCAGCCATGTGTAAGTGCCCGCTATGCCTACTGTACAAAGGAAAGATGGCAGCAACAAAACGCAACGTCGAATGAGCGCCCCGTGTCTTGCCAGCACAGTGCCATTGATTGCCGACAAACCCACAAAGTGCCGCAGCTGTAAAATTGATGTCAGCAATTAAAAAAAAAAGTTTAATGTGCGAGTTCTGATACCACTGGCTACATGTTTCCTGTGTAAAAATAGATGAATCGGTGCACAAGATATTTATCAACCTCAACCAGCCGTTTTTCTGTTCACTGTACCTCCCTTCTGTAAAACAGCTCCTGATTTTACGTTCCCTCGAATCGGATGTATGGAAAACCTCGAACAGCATATTAATGCTATGAATGCAGTTTTTTCCTCCAAAATGCAAGCACCGGAAACCAAGCTTGAAATGACTAACGATCAGCACTGCAATGCAAGTTCGCCCTTGCCAGTGAATGAACTCCGTGACCTAATCTCAACAATGGTGCACGACTCAAAGGCCAAAAACGAAACATACAATGCCATTATTTTGAACTTTCCAAAGGAAAACAGAAAAGCACTAAAAGAAGACATGATCAAATTAGCAGAAGAATGCAACATCGATTCTAAAAACATCGTCAGGTGTCAACGTTTCGGACCCATAAATAAAAGAAAGGACAGAACAAACTTTCTACGCCTTGTAAAAGTGACTTGCAACACACCGACAACCACATCAAAATTAATAACAGTGATCAATAAATTCAAAAACACTTGTCTCCAATCATGCATACATGCTTGATCACACCTAACATTTGCACAGAGGGAACAAGATGCCACCTTTTGAAGACAACTTGAAGAAAAAACATCAAAATGGAGACAGCAGTTGGATCACTGACTACAGACAAGTTAAATTGCTGCAAAAATCAAGTGATACCACTAGCAGCCACCATGGAGACCAGTATGCAGGCATCGTATAGGAAATATGAAGCACCCTTGCAGTCAAACATATGCCTCACAGAACCCTACATATCCACTTCACCAACATAAGTGGCCTAAACTTTAACCTTAAAGTGTCCACTACTATCTTCAGTCTACCAAACCCCACCTACTCTTTCTGGCAGAAACTCAAATCTCCCCCTCCCAGTACTATTCATCTTAACCTTCCAAACTACACTTTTTTAATTCCTTTCAACCCAAGGGTTGAAAGGAATTAAATACATCCGCTCCAACATAACTTGCCAAAGAACACTTGTGTGATGATTAGCAATATTGCTAGCATATTGTTCATTTTTGATAGCTTAGTGTAACTGTGCTTATTCTACTTTGTGGATTTATTGCTGACTTTTTTTTTATTTACTGAATTTTTGAATCTTGCCTTGAACAGTACAAAATGGCAGTATGAACGAGATCTGCATGTTGTGCAGTGCAAAGATTGAATGCTATTAATGACGACAGACTTTCCGAAAATGGTGTAATGTCAAGAGTGAAACGTGTGGAAAAACGTGAATGATGTGCTCATGTGCAGGAGATGAGAGAAGGTATGGACTTGTAGAAAGTGCAGTATTTTGTTACAAGTTATCTTACAAGTTATCAGCACATGCAAAACAGACAGAAGGAATGAAAGGTAGTGTAAATGTGGATGCAATAGACAGTATGAACAGTGAATGAAAGATAGTAATACCGATGGAGTGAAAGAATGTGCAAATGAAGAAACACAAGTGATGTGGAAGTGGAAGGAAATTTGAATGAGGAAATGGAGGAATGGCATGACATAACAACAAGGAACAAGATTACGAGAGCAAAATTGGCAGAATGTAAGATTTGAAGAAAGAGTTGTTCAAAATGAGAAATGAAATGAGGAATTTGCAAAGTGATGCTGGGCGTTTAGTAGAAACAAAAGGAAAGAGTGCAAAATGATAGAATTAAAGAAAAAAAGAGGTGATGAATGACATGAGAACAGCATGGTATGAAGATTCCATTATGAGAGGTTTAGTTAATGAGAGAATCCATAAGGTCTGCTTTCCAGGAAGTAAAATGAGCAAGATAATTCATGCTTTGGATATGATATGATCAAGAGAGTTAGTAATAGATGTGGGAATGAATGAGTTAGTTGGATATAAGGAAAATGTAAAGATGGATAATCACAAAGTTATTGAGGATATTGAAAGAAAACAGTATAGTGGGAAAGGTTGTTTGTCAAGTATGTTGCCAAGGTATGACAATGATAAGTTGAGATGAAGAAAGAGAATCATGAATGGTATGTTGGGCAGAGTTGTGTGAGAAGAAGTTAGTGCAGATGCATGGCATGTATTTGAGGGAAGAATATTTTTGTGCAAAAGTAATGGACTGCATTTGAATGGCTGTGAACTGGAATGAATGATGCAAGCAAGAGATCAGAGGAAGTAAGATGTGAAGTGAAAGATCAGGAGAGTGGAACAGAGTAGAATAAAGTGCTTGGTAATGGAAACAGGTGGTGTGAGAGATGAAGAGAGAACAGGAATGCAAGAGGAACAGGGAAATGGAGGAAGTCAAGGTGGAAAGGGAAACATGGCACAGGAAGAGTGGATCTTGGAAGTAGTAGTACATATATAAGGATTATAAACATCTTTTTCAACATTATCTCTTATTCAGAGTAATTTACTTTTCTAGTAGCAAGACTTAGACTTTTCTAGTAGCCCGCAAGAGGGCACCATTAGGACTTTAGGAACAATATTAGTTTCTTGCTTTCTTCCTCATTTGCTTTGTGTTAGTTCCTGAGTGCACATACTATATCTTTATGTTCCTGAAGATGGCAATGTGACGTTGCCGAAATATAGAAGTTATTCATTAAAGTTACCTTTAATTAATATACTTTATATGCATTGTTAATTCCGTAAACTAATTACCAGTTATCAGAGTAATTTAATAATAAGGTAATACACTTTTTCACAACTTTTATGTAGGTAATATGACTTCTGCATTACTTCAACCTTGGTATCCCTTCTGGGTCTGGCTCCCACTGATGAGACCTCAATAAAGGTTGAAACCAGTCTGAGTGGTGATCCCTCCCAGGGCCGGCCATCTCGGGGGTGCAGTGGGTGCAATGCACCCGGGCCCCATGATCGAGTGGGCACAGTCGGTATACATTTGCGGAAACGTTTTTTTTTTTTTTTTCTTCTAATTTTGCTTATAACTAAAGGGATTTCATTGACAGGATTTTAGAGCCCCTCCCGGTAATAATAATATCTCTGTGTTTCTCTATTATATTAGTGTTTTGTGTTCAGTAAACGTATGTTAACCTGTTATATTTCGAATGAGTTTTTTTTTTTGTTTTCCTGTGCCAAAATCATTTGCAAGTAAGAGGTTTTACAATACATCTATTTCGAATCCTTTAATTTTTACCTTTGAAAAATATTTTAGGGCTCCAAAAGGTTTCTTGCACCCGGGCCCCTTTATAGAGAAGGCCAGTCCTGATCCCTCCCATAATGCATTGCATTATACATACCCTAAAGGATGTATGCTTTGCATTATGGGATACAAAGGCAACTGATGTGAAGTCATTTGCCTCTATATACAAGTAGCTTAGTTGTGAAGATATTTCATACACAAACTGTTTGCTTACACTTGGACAAAGGATTAATCCAGGAATATAATTTCTTGGCATCTTCATTTATAATGTATATGGGGATGATCAGAATAGGACTGGAATGGATCTCGATGTGAGAGGAATAGTTGAAACTGAGGAGATATATCGGGTAAGGAATGATAAAGGTGAATGAGAAAGGGAAATTATGGTGGGCAAATTAACAGGCTTGGATAGGACTGCTTATAGATCTAAAAGTTAACTATTATGTTTATTTACAAATGCTAGGAGCATGAGAAACAAGGATGATGAAATTGTTTTGCTGATTGAGTTTATTTGCCCCAAAATTGTTGGGGCAAAGAAACTCATATGATATTGTTACGTCATCACTTCGTGGCTTTATTTTAATTTATACTTGTTTTTCCTTATTTAGATCTAATTTGCCTTCACCCTAATTACTCTCAAGATCTAAACCTAAATATTGCCTTCAGTACACGACATAGAAAGACTATCTACAGGGTGTTCGGGATAAATTTGACAGTTTCGTAAGGAAAAAGAAAATCTTCTTTGTATCTATTAAATTTAATGAATTGACAAAAAAACATTACAGGCAGAGTTAATTACAATACTATCAACAAGATTTACTCAAAATAACCACCATTAGCATCGATCACAGCTTCAATTCTGCTTCGGAACCTCGAACAAGCTGATGCTACAGTCTCCCTGGGAAGGGCCGCAAAAACTGTTTTAATTTTATCCATTAACTGGGCTTTTGTATTACTGGAAGTGCGATTGGTGTCTTTTTCAACTGCGCCCCATACAAAATAATCCATGGGGTTAAGGTCTGGGGAGTTTGGAGGCCAAACATTTGGACTGGTGAAGTCGTAGAAATTTTCAGACAACCATTTTTGACTTTTCCCAGAGGTGTGGCAAGGGGCCGAATCCTGCTGCCATACATACGGCCTACCATTGGCTACCCTTGTTATCCAGGGCTTGACTACAGTTAGCAACTCCACGAACAAAGCCCGAATTCCAATGCCAGGGTTCTTCAACACCTGTTCCTGCAGATTTGCGAGGAATTCTGCTGTACCAACGCAATCAGATCGTCTGCTAGGGATCTTTCTTCTTGCTACATCCTCGTAGTCACCATTGCAAGTCTCTAGTTCATGCCTGATTGTTTTTACTGTATTCAGGGAGCATTGGGCAGCAGTCGTAATATCCTTATTTTGATGGCGGGCACGAATCATCATGATACAAGTTATTCTCTTCCATGATTCAGGTGGGTTCCAGCTATCCATCCTTTCTGACATCTTGTATATGAATGAAGAAGGGTCCAAACTTTTAAATGAAGAGAAGTGTGTGTTAATACATGTAACTTACGGAAAAATATAATTAATTATAAATATGTCAAATTTATCCCGAACACCCTGTATATATTTGGCCGATTTCTAGATTTTTTACGTGTATCAATTACTCGGACAAGGGGGTTTACCCTGTGTTAGGGACAAAATTCTTTGCGATTACTGTCTGAGATTGTCTCCCGATCAGATACTGGCAAATTTAATTGTTACGCTGCACCAGCCAATATCTTTAGGTTAGAGGGAATTCTTAACCAGGGAAACTCTCTCAGATAACATACAGAGGTGAAGAATCTAACACTTATTCTTAGTACCAAAATTCTCAATATCAACCATGTTTAATATCATTTGCAATCGTGGCTCTTAAACATCTATTGTACTCCGCTTCGGTTCTGATTTTATGAGTAGTAATTTGAATTCATTCTCGGGCTAATGTCAGGTACAAAACACATTTATTGAGATCTTAAAGTTATACATTTACATTCACGCACTCAGCCAATTTTATATCATTGTAAAGTAAAGAACTAGTTAAACCAGCTAAAACATAAATAGATACAATCATTAGTTCCTTCATTAAGATTAAGCATTAAACTCCACATTATACAAGTCTTAAATTTCATCCATTCTGTTCTCTTCTAAATTACATTAGTTATTCACATAAAATATCTGTCACAAATCATCTATAAACTTTCTCTAACAAAATGCTCAGCGGATTTAAGTCACTGCTATCATCGATAATCACCTAAGAGTTCTATACTACATTGTCCTTGCTCACTAACTATATAACATTTCTTCTCTCTAAGTGGGAAAGGAATAACAAAAAATTCTGTATGTTACCAGCTCTTGGGAAGATTAACAGATCCGTCACTTAATTCACATTTTCATCTTAAACAGCCCGATACTTCTCTTGAATAGGGGTCAGAACATCTTCGCTAGGCCTTTATCCACGTGGTTACTCATAGAGGTCATCCTACTTGGCTTTACTGAACATCTGGTGATGTGCCCACATTTGTCTGGTTCTGATGCCGCATATTCTCATCAGAGGTGCCGGTTCAGGAATTCTGTCCCAAGGAGGTAGCTAGTCAGGGCGCTGGAACTGCGGGTGCCAACATCTAACATCTCGGGGCGATCCAAAATCCATCAGGAGGCAAGAGAGAGGCCCAACATCCACCCCCGTAAAACACCCAGAAAGGGTCAGGAGAACAAGACCAAAAAGCCTTGAGAGAGGGGAGCAAACCCCTTTTATTCTACATTCTCGGCACCCTCTTTACTGCTGCGTTCTTCCGCACGGCACTAGTCTCCTTTGCCTGCGAGATGATCTGGTGTATACCGCATCGCCTTTTGTAGTGTCTTCCGGGAAAATGAACTAGCGCCACTTTCCATGTAAAATGCTTATGCCTCAAGCCAAACATTCACCCGAACGGTCCGCCTGCCAACTTTGGACTTTTGCTTACACTTTAATAAACATTTCATTTCACATAGAATACCCTTTTATAGTTATATTTTACAAACTGGAAATCTTTACTTAGATTTGAATAAACAAGTTTTCTTATATAATACTACATTCAAAGGTATTTATAGCCCTATTTACAATCCTTTTGATAGCTTAAGTACAAGCTATCAAAATCTGGTTAAATCTTGAATGAATTAATTTTTTTATAAACTCTCCCATTCAAGATCTAACAATAGCATAGGATGACATCATGATGGGAATAGAAATGGAAAGGTATGATGTTTTTCACGAGGATAGAAAGAAGAGCTACCAATGATAGCATGGAAATTATGTGTCCACATAAAGTAGAAATGAATGAGGGAAACAGTGGCAATGGTTTTGAGGCACAGTGGTGTGAAGTGGACATTGACAGGAAGTGATATTTAGCTGAATGTTGCTATAAGCTGGGGAATGTGGAGGGTGCTAATGAAAAAATATACAAGCAACTTGGGTTAGTGAACAAGAAAAGTGTTATTTTTATGGAGGATTTTAATTATCACAGTACAGATTGGAATGAAGAGACAGCATTTGGGAATAAGGAAAATGAATTACTTCAGAGACAACTATCTTAGGTAGTATGTAAAGGAGGGTACACGAGAATCAAGAGGTTTAGATCTGATAATTTCATCAGAGAATGTGATTGTGAGTGGAATTTTCCACTTCCCTCCAGTTGGTGAGAGTGATCATGAAGTGATCACCTGGGTAATGACTAGCCATATGAAAACACTTGAGGAAAGAGTATATGTGGAATTACAAGGCTGGTGATTATGAGAAGATTAGGAGACAGCTTGGAGCTATAGAATGGAGGGAGGAGTCGAGTGGAAATGAAATAAATGCAGCTGAAGAACTGACAAAGAAATACTTAACAGTATCAATGTGTAAATATATTCTGAAGGTCAAAAGGCTAAATAAGGTAGGTGTCAAGCGAATGAACGAGGGGATTAAGAATGAAATCTGGAAGAAGGCACTTTAGAGGAAGCACAAGATGAATAATGGTAAGAATCAGTTGCATGAAGATTATAAAGAGCAGGCCAGGAGAGTGACTCATTTGGTAAGGACAGCAAAAGCACAGCAAGCAGAAATTAGAAAATCAATCCAAGACAAACCCGAGGGAATTTTTTTCTATATGTGGCAAGTAGAAAGAAGAATGATTATAGCAAGATGATGTTAATGGATGAATGTTGGAGATTGGAAATTGCTGCAGAGGACACAGTCATGACGTTCAGTGAGAAGTTCATCAGGGTATCTCATTCTCAGGGTGAAATCAGAAGCTTAAGTGTAGAGAATGAAATGATAGATAACTTACTGGTAAGTGAGCAAGTGGTATATGAGGAGTCCCATATAAGGAATGTAAAATTGTTTCACTTTACGAAGGTGGTGACAATGCTAAGGGTACAAATTATAGGCCGATCTATATATCTGGATTTGTAGTTAAGGTATTGGAGAGGTTGGTGAAATATAGGATTCAAATATGGATTGATAACAGTGGTATTCTTTGTGCTTGTCACCATGGGTTTGTTAAAGGGGGATAGTGTTTTACCAACGTGCTTATGTACTATACCAAGGTGATGAATGTGTTGAGCAAGGGAAATGCACATACAATGCATTTTGAAAAGGCTTTTGATAAATTGCCACACCACAATAATAGATTTAGTTTAATCCTTTATCCCAGTGAGAGCAAACAAAGTTTGCGCCTGAAAATATCTTCAGGACTAAATATAGTGTTGTACTATCTTATCCAGTAAGTAGTGCAACACCAAGGCAACTCGTGGCAAAGGTGGAGCAAGCTACCAGGCACTTCTAACCCAGTATCTCCCATAATGCAAAACACCACAAGTTGGTAACAAAAGTGGAGAAAGTGTTTTGACAAACGGTCGGAAAATGAGTTTGAAACAGAGAGCTGCGATTGGCTTTTGTGTTAAACTTGGTAAGTTTTACCGAAACGCATCAAATGCTTCAAAAAGCATATGGTGTTGAATGCTTATCCTGTACTCAAGTTTACGAGTGGTTTAAGCGATTTCAAAAGTGGTCGTGAGATGCTTGAGGACGACAAAGTCAGGTAGTCCAAAAACTGGACTGAGCGAAGTTAACATCCAAAAAGTGTGTGATTTCATCAAAGAAAACCTGAAACTGTCCGTAAGATTGATTGAAAATGAATTGGGGATTCCAAAATCAACTGTGAACATCATTTTGACTGAGAGTTTGGGCCTTCGTAAATTGAATTCACGATTTGTTCCTGACAACCAAAAAATGTATTGAATTGAATACTGCAAGGACCTCATTAAAACCACTTGTAAGGACTCAAACTTTCTTGAAATGATCATTACTGGTGATGAAACATGGTCTTTTGAGTATGAGCCCGAAACAAAGCACCAGAATGCTGAGTGGAGACCACCAGAAGAGGTGGCATCCGAAAAAAAGCCGCTTGGAGAAGTCAAAAGACAATGCTGATTTGTTTCTACGATTCCAAGGGCATTATCCACAAAGAATTCATTCTGCCTGGCCAAACGGTCAATGGTAAGTTTTATCTCAAAGTTTTGAAGCGATTGATAGTGAGAATTCGTCGCATACGGCATGAATATCGTGAAGACCGACATTCATCAAAACACACTGTCACTCTTGGCTTCTAATGAAACAAATGTCATAAACAGTTGACACAACACTAATGAAGGTTGCCGCTTTCAACAAGAAAAAGATACAACAGGTGGTGCCACTAGTTTCTTCTATTTTCGAAAAGTTCGGTTTCTTTTTGAACAGAGGGTGTATATTATAATAAATAATAATAAAGTATATTATATAATATATATCATAAAGAATAAGTATAAATAAAGTAAAAATGCTAAATAAAAAATAATAAACTTGATATTACCAGCTCATCTGGCTTTAATAACAATGTTCTGTCAACTGTAATAGAAGTAAGGTACTGAAATAAAGAAATCAGATTTGCAGGAGTCACTTAAATATGGATATTTTAAATGGACTATTAATAAATTTTAACATAATTTCCCTTTCAGAATTATAAAATGTAAAATTAAACAATTGTAGGCAATTATGAAAAAAAAAAAAAAGTATACACCATTATTCATTAGTACAACAATTGAACCTAGAAGAACCATTTTCAGCAAAAATGGCTGAAGATTCAGTTTTGTAAACAAAATTTTATTTTGTCTAATTTTGAGCATTAAAACGGCCCGAGTGAAACACCTCACCAAACAATGATTCTAAATACAAAACTTCATTAAATTCAATCAAGCAGGAAAGAACTGCCATCATTTTGAATTAATTTATTATTATGTGATGCCTCCAGGGAGTCCAAAGACTCATCAAGGGAGGGCACCTACTCTACAACTCACCAACTAAAGCAAACTGTAACTATCATCATCATCTACTGCTCACCACCCCCACTAGTATTTTCATAGACAATCACAAACATCCATGGCGGGATTTTAACCTGCAGCCTTTTGGCTAGAGAGTGGATATGCTATTTACCATTTTTTTAAGTTACCATTGAAAAGGTCCGATTATAGCAAAAAAAAAAAGAGGAGGTGGAAGAATAACTGTATGTGTGTGTTGGGGAAGGGTCCTCAACTGGTCTCTTAGGACTGATTCAACATTAAAAATAACTGCTATTGATGATTTTTTGGCTGTTCATATTTCCATTATTTCCACAACTACTTATTGTCTAAAATGTGTCTTATTCAAAGACCTTTATGGAATGGTGGCACCTTTGTAAGAAAACATTAGTGAACTGAAAGTTACAATAGATTTATGACATGGTAATCCACTTTGAGTTATATACTCTAGATGCAGGATTTGGTTTTGCCTAAATTTATCCACTATGAATAATCCAATTAATAATAACCAAGATTAAAATGATTTATTAAATTTTATTATTATATCTGTATTATTATTTCTCTGGTTAATTATTATTAATTATTATTATTTGACACCTCCAGGGAGTCCTAAGACTCATCGAGGGAGGGACCTACTTTAAAACTCTCCGTCTCCACCACTCAACCTCATCTACACCAACACCCTCTACTGTCCACCATCACCACTATTATTTTCACAGACAATCACAAACATCCATGCCCATGGCAGAATTCGAGCCTGCAGCCTTTTCGCTGGAGAGCGGATACGCTAACCACTCGGCCAACCAGGCCTAGTTGGCCATCATTGTGGGCAACCATTCTTAACTGCTCCTATAATAAGTTGTGGGAGCAGTTGGTTGCAAGTACTTCATCAGTAAACTCTTCACTCATAAAGCATTTGCAGCCAGCTCTGGCAACTCATTCAACCCACTCAAAGCTAAAGCTCAAGACCAAATACCCTTCCTAACTACGTTCTTATACAATTCTGTGGGTGATCCCTTGTTCTTTCCCTCTCTCTCTCTCTCTCTCTCTCTCTTCTTGGCATGTACTGATAAAAGGCTTCAGTGTCAATCCCATAAAGCCTTTTAATAACTTACATGCTTTTTCATGTCCCCTCTTATTTGCCTACCAGCTAGTTTTTGAGACTCACTATTCTCATAGGGAGCATTCCATAGACATGTCACAATCTTGGTCACTCATCTCTGGATTCTCTCTGCCACCTCCTCATTCCCACAAAATTCAAGATATCAAATATGTGCACAGTAGTCCTAGTGCCATATGGTGGATATTGACAGAGTGTGCTGTAGTAAGGCAGCATTATTAACAAATCACTAAATTTGTATTAAAAGCTTACTTAATGGATCTCAAAATTTCTCTGTTCTTTTTTTTATTTGCTTGTTATGTTGGCTTACCTCAACTTGCATTGGCATTCAATTAATGTATCTATTCTTTATTTACCAAAGATTTTTAGAAAAATAAACGATTGAACATGTGACTATGATCTCTTATACTTCTGCTGTGCTGGTATTAAATAGTTGAGATCAGTAAACCGATATTTATTCCACACGCCAGTCTTCCTGGATAAGCATAAATATGGCCAACAGAAATGTTATGACCAAATTTTACATCCTCATTCATTCCTTTATACTGTATTTGAAAATATCTTATATAGAAGAAAATTCTGTCAATTTCCGTCTGAGACATTGTAGACGGAATTTGAACCCTGATCTTTTCCAATAAAAAGGGACCTCATCCATCTAGAGTGTCCTACCGGAGGCTCAACAGAAAGTGTGTACATGCTGCGGTGTAACCATAGGTTCACTTTTTTTTTTTTTTTGACCACTACATAAATTTTGTAAAAGAGGTAGGCATAGTTTATTTATTCCTTGTGGTTTCCTGTTAGATAACTGTGTACTTTTTTAAACTGACATTTATTTTATCCTTCTTGATAAAATAAAGGAAAAATATTTAGTCATTTCTTGATGATGATGCAGAGATTAAAAAAGCAATAATCAAGGAAGATGGTGTAGTGATCCTTCAGTATGCTGGTCAAAGTCATTTTGCCAACAAAAATGATCCAAATGAAATCAAAAATAAGCCACAGGAACACCATCTTGTGTACATTCTATTCCAAATTTCATTAAATTTCATTCTGTCAGAGAAGAGTTATTGCAATATATAATTTCAGCATATTTGTTCCTTTGTGTTCCTTGCAAATGGTCTAATGAAACAAAAATTGGAATTGCTTAATAAATTATGCACAGATCTGGTCATCTAGTTTTCAAGCCGATGAGGATATACCAGACAAAGTGCAGAGAAAATTGATTAAAGTGGTGTCAAGTCACTGAAATATTGGGTATGAAGCGGATGGGTAATATAATCTAAGCATATAAACTAATAAAGGACTGTTACAGATTAATGTGGAAAAGATTATAAAGTTAGATGAAAATTTCATTCCTCTCTCGTGTAAATTTTTGACAATCTACCAGAATATGATGAATAGTGAGATGTGTGTTGCATTTTTCACACATGGGAGGGTCATCAGCTCTCAGTAAATAAGAATGCGTAAGGTGACTGTGACCTATGCAGAGCCTAGCAAGGACAACCTCCTCCCTTCTCTTTGTACGGCCAGTGTTTAATTTCAGGTTTAATGTTATATAATTTGTTTGTTGATGTTTCTTGCCATGTTAACTCCCACTGAGCAATTAGCTTTGATCTTATAAGTTGTCTGTAGTCTGTATATGGAACTGTCAAATAGTACGTGGAGAAGGTATGGGCTGATTTAGCAGCTGCATCTGCAGCCTCATTTCCTTTGATTCCGATGTGGCTGGGAATCCAGCAGAACTGAACATCGAAATTAAGGATTTTCATTTTGTGAAGCAAGTGTAGCACTTCATAAAGTACTGGATGTGGATTATACATAGGAGAGGAGATAGCCTGTAAAGAGCTCAATGAGTCTGTATAAATTATACACTTTTGGTAGCAGTTTTCTTTTATATGCACAAGTGCAAGCTAAATGGCACGTAACTCTGCTGTATAATTACTGCAGTCTGGTGGGATCTGATTTGAGATAATAATGTCAGGAAATGCAGCAGCACAGCCAACAGCAGTGTTAGTTCTTGAACCATCAGTATAGATGGGTAAGAAATCAGCGTGTGCTGCTCTGTGTGCATTAAACAATTGCAGGTAAATGGATGATGGGGTATAAGATTTCTGTAGCTGACAAAGTGAGAGGTTGCAGGATGGTGTGCAAACCTGCCATGGAGGAATGCTGTTATGTTTAGTGTAGCTAATGTTGTCAACATTTATACTAACAGCTTGCACAGTTTCTTTAATACACATACCAAAAGGATGTATAGCAGTTTGATGTGTGTGATATTGAGCTTCCCAATGCAGAGAGAAGGTACTATTCCATGTAGGGTGATCTGGGAGAGATTTTATTTTTAGGGCGTAATTAAGAGACAACTGTTTCCGTCGAAGTGATAGAGCCAGTTCATTTGCTTCTACATAGAGACTTGGAGTGGGTGAGGTGCGAAAGGCACCAGTAGCTATCTGTATACCCTGATGATGGATTGAATCCAACTATCATAGGTTACTCTGTCTTGCCGAACCATAGATTTGGGACCCATAATCCAGCTTTGAATGTATATGTGCACAATAAAGATGGAGCAATGAAGTTCAATCAGCACTCAACCCAGTAGAGGATAGAGCGCGAAGGAGGTTCAAAGTTCTTTTGCACTTTTCTCTTAGTTGACGAATGTGTGCTAGAAATGTGAGTTTTCTGTCAAAGATAAGTTCCAAGAACTTGGTTTCTGTAGTTACTGGAATAACAGTAGGTCCCATTCTTAGTTCAGGATCTGGGTATGAGTGCATTTTCGACAGAAGTGTACACAGACACTTTTTTCTGTTGAAAACCTAAATCCATTATTAAGAGTCCACAGAGAGACATGATCAATTGCTCGCTGAAGTTGTCTTTCAATTATCCTCATGTTACGTGAGTGACAGTAAATTGTGAAGTCATCAACATATAGAGCATTGTCTAAAGTGGGAGGAAGCTGTTCAATGACTGAGTTGATTTTAATAGCAAAAAGGGTTACACTTAAGGCAGAGCCTTGGGGAATACCTTCTTGAAGATATGGTCGAGATAACGTACTTCCCACTCTGACTTGGAAAGTTCGCCTGGACAGAAAGTTTTTAATAAATATAGGAAGGTGTCCTTTGAGACCTAGGTTATAGAGGTATTTTAATATGCCATATCTCCAGATTGTGTCATAAGCTTTTTCCATGTCAAAAAAAACCGAGACAAGATGTTCTCGCTTCAGAAATGCAGCTCTTATACAAGTTTCTAACCGAACTAAATGGTCTAAAGTTGATCGATGTCTACGGAAACCACACTGTGTATTGGAAAGAAGACTGTTGCTTTCTAAATACCAGAGAAATGTGGCATTAACCATTTTCTCTAGTATCTTACAAAGACAGCTGGGCAGAGCAATCGGTCGATAACTATTTGCTTGTGTTGGATCTTTTCCTGGTTTTGGGATAGCAATGACAATTGACTTATGCCAAGAATTTGGAAACTCTTCTTCTGCAAGTATTCTATTGTATAATAAGAGAAGAAGATTCATAGAAGATGATGGTAGATGTTTTATCATTTCATAATAGATGTCATCAGGTCCTACTGCACTAGGGTGAGATTGTAGGAGAGCTCTTTTTTAGTTCCTCCTTGACAAATGGCTGATTATATGGCCGAAGAATGTTGGTAGAAAAATTAAGCCTTTGTTTCTCTTGCTGCTCTTTCAGTATTAAAAATTTCGGAGAATATGAAGCTGTTGCTGAGATTTTAGCAAAAGTTTCTCCCAAAGTATCTATCTGCAATAGCTTTGGGATCAGCAAGAACACTCCAATTATAGTCTAAGGTGGGCAAACAATGTGTACTATATCTGCCTTTCATTTTCCAAATTTTATCCCATACAATTTTTGGACTGGTCATTTGATTAATTGATGTAGTAAATTGGATTCATGATTGTTTTTGACTCTGACGTCTTATAAAACATGCTTTGACTCGAACACGCTTGAAAGTTATTAAACATGATGTGGTGGGGATATCTACGAAATATGCTCCATGCTCTTTTTTGGCTGCCTGACATTCTGGATTCCGCCAAGGCTTTGGATAGACTGGAATTCGAGATCATGTTTTTGGGATGGAGGTTGTTGCTGCTTGGACAATGCATTCTGTTATATATTTTACAGCTTCATTGATAGGTGTTTGACTGATGGCATCAGTATTAAAATTTGCAAGATGAGAGAAAGTGTTCCAGTCAGCCTGGTCCATTTTCTATATAGGTATCTGTGTGGGTGAACATGGTTCCTGTGAAGACATTGTACAAAGAACAGGAAAGTGATCACTTCCATATATGTTCTCTTCAACGTCCCACATGAGCAGTGGAAGAATGGAAGGGGAACAGATTGTAAGATCAATTGCAGAATATGAGCGGGTAGGCATATGGAAGAAAGTATTGAGTTTCTTATTTAGAAGAGAAAGGTTATTATTATCAAGAATTTTTTCAATGATTCGACCTCATCTATTAGTGTTGGCACTACCCCATAGAGTATTGTGACTGTTAAAGTCACCCATCAAAAGAATGGGTTCAGGCAGTTGCGAGATATGGTTATCAAGACCAATTTCATTTAACTCAGCATGTGGTGATAAATAAATTGAACATACTGTAATAAGAAATCCCACAGAGAAGCGAATCGCTACCGCTTCCAGAGAAGTATTAAGTTGGACCTGATGGAAAGGAGTATGACTGCCCACTAGGATAGTTACTCCTCCATGAGCAGGACCATCTCCAGTTCTATCCTTACGTACAACAGTGAAATTCCTAAAGGTACGGTCCTCATTGGGTCTTAAGTAAGTTTCCTGTAGACAGAAACAGAAAGGTTTGTGTTTCTGCAACAACATCTTGATATCGTCAATATTCTGGCAGATCCCAAGACAGTTCCATTGTAAAAATTTTCCTATTATTTTGATTTTATTGACTTGTCTAGTTCTCGAGAGGTTGAGGGCTTACCTTTGTCAGATTTATATTTATCCACTGTTTTAGGGAAGTATGGATGGCCAGTGTCCATCTCTTCCTCTGGTAGAGTGTTCAAAACATCAAATGTGTTAGGGTCAGTTGGTATGCTTAGTTTGCTTTCAGTGGGTATCGAGGTATCCATTTTTTCTGTGCGAGTGTCTAGTGGTTTATCTTTGAGTGAAGTCTCCACCATAATTTTTTTGACAGATGAGTTTTCATTGAATGGGACCATTTTTGAAGTTGTCTCTGGAGTAAGGCCATAGGTCTTGTGATTAATGTGCTCAACAGAGAAGCACTTGCAATCGTAAAGTTCAGGTATGGTGAAATTATCAAATGGTGGAACAGACACATGTCTGAGTTGCTGTTGGCACTTTTTTAATTGTTACTTTTTCAGCATAAGAGGATCATAGAACAGGTGTAATGGTGGGCATCCTGATATGTTATGTTTTGTTCTGTTTTAATTTTGTAATCTCTTTTTCATCTTTCCATTTCTGACATGCATGAGAGTATTCTGGATGATCTCCCTGACAGTTGACACATTTAGCTTTTTTTTTCACAGCAAGATTTATTATCATGTGCTTTACTACCACATCGGGCACAGGTAGTAGAACCACGACAGGCAGTTTGGACACGTACATATCTTTGACATTAAAAGCATCTAAATGGATGATACCCTGCTTTTACAGATGTCGGAGGCTTAGGGAACCTCATCAGGAACATCAAGGAGATCCCATTCTGATATCACTCCTCTACCGGAATTGAATGTTCTGTGAGGTGTTACTGCAATTTGTATTCCACCATTGTCGTTGCTCTCAGTAGTTTCTCGGAATGTTTTTTGCACATTGTTTCCACAAGGAAATCACCAGAACGCAATTTCTTGACAGTTTTGGGAGGTCCTGCCAGTCCTTCTAAACCTTTTTGGATAAAGAAGGGTGACATTTTCCCAATTGGTTTTTCACTTGTTGCATGAATGATTAAAAAGGTTGGTACATTTATGTTAGTATCCGATATCTTTTGTTTCTTACTTCTGTTTCCATATGCTGTGTCTATATTATCAGTACTTGGTTGGGACTTTGTTAGGGTCCCTGAAACATTTGAGGATGAAGAATTCATATTCAAGGAATTTTTAATTCGGTGCCAGAGCTCCCCACCCACCATGGAACCACACATGGACGTCCACTACCTGGCAAACAAAGACTGCGCTCAGGAGTGGAACGCCAGGGCTACCCTGGATGCTATACCAGCACTGCAGCAGGTCTAGGATCCCAACCCCGGACCATGGGGTGAGAGACTTACTGCAACACCGTTGACCCTTGCAGGCAAGCCCACTAGCCAATTGATCCTGGCTGGGCCATCCAGGACCACCCGTCTTGCTGAAGCAGGGGCCAAAGTAGTGCAAGACTACCAGGATCCCCCCCCTTTCCGGATGTCCACGGATCGCACAGCACGGCAAACACTGCGTCAGATCCTGGTGATGGTGGTCTGGAAAAAGGATAGTGAAAAAGACTCAGAAGAAGTAGAGCAAAGAATGCGGGAAGAAAAGCAAAGAAAAAGAGGAAGAATGAAAAGGGCCAGTACCATCACTGGGAGGTCCCCTCCACCACGAACAGGTGCCCCACATGGAGGGAACTAATAAGGAAACTGATAGCATAACAAAAAGTCGGCATATAGCTCATGACTAGTCTCAACAAACAACTGTCTTTAAAACTTGTAAAACAAATATTAAAGAATATAACTCTAATCATGAGTTAATTTTTTTTATTTGACTTTTAATTATCCATTAGCTTTTGAGATCATAATATTGTTATTATTCATACTACACATAAAATCTTAAAATGGAATCTCTGAGAATGTTGACAAAATTGAGTCCTTTTGCAAGAGCTTCTGTTTCAGTAGATGCCAATGATTATCCTAATACATTCAATACTCTTTTTTCCACACCCAGGGGAAAAATAGTAACAAATAGTAAACTTATGGAAGAGCAGAAGAGTGAGACAGGAGAGATTGAAGAGGTGTTTATGAATGGGGAAGTGAGTGGCATGAGTATGGACAATGAGAGAATTGGTGTGCAAGAGGAACAGGGAAACAGGGAGGCTCAGGATGGACAGGGGTACACAGCGTGAGAAAGGTGGATGCTCCAAGAGGATGTGAGAGCATGCATAGAAAGAGAGTTGAATTGGATGACCTGGGATCAAGAGGAAACAGTTGGAATTGAAAAGGGTTCTAAAATGAATAAGCAGAAAGGGAAATGCCCCCCCCCCCAGTCAAGCAAGGAGAGATCACATCGAATAAGTGGTATCGGTGGAACTAGCTGTAAATCCAGGAATGAGCTGTTGTGTTTGTATATAAATGCTAGAAGTGTAAGAAACAAGGCAGATGATATGGTTGCATTAATTGAGTCTGTTCAACCCAAAATTGTTGGAATAAGTGAGACATGGTTAGATGAGGAAGACATCCTGACAGGAATAGAGAAGGAAGGGTATGATGTGTTTCTTGAGAATAGAAGGGGTAAAAAAGAGGGGGAGAGGAGAGTGCTATTGAAAATAGACAAAGAGTTAGGTCCATACAAAGTAAAGATGCAAGAGGGAATTAGTGCCAGTGGTTTTGAGGCAGTATGGTGTGAGATAGTGGTTAATGGAATGAAATACTTGGTTGGATGTTGTTATAGACCAGGTAATGTGGATGGTAGTGACTATGACAAGTGTGTCAGGTGTTGTAGTTAAGTTGTTGGAGAAGTTTGTGAGAACTAGGATCCAGAATTGCGTTGATAACAATGATATTATCTATGATCGACAGCATGAATTTTCTAAAGGGAGGTCATGTTTTAGTAATCTACTTATTACAATAAGGTGACTGCTTCCTTGAACAGAGGAGAAGGATACACAGTAATAATTAGATTTCACAAAGGCTTTTGATAGATTACTGCATGATAAGTACAAACTAGAGTGGATGAGGTTGGATATTAGATTGGTGCATTGGATTGGAGACTGGCTATCTGATAAGTATCAACAAGTTCTGTATGGGGGAGCGATATCCAGGAAAAGGAAAGTCACTAATGGTGTCCCTCAGGGGCCTGTATTAGGACCATTACTGTTTAACTTGTATATTAATGATATTGATGAAGATTTGGATGGAGATATTCAGCTGTTTGCAGATGATGCAAAGTTGGGATGAACCATGAAGAGTAGAGATGTTGTGGTCTTACAAGAAGACTTGAATAAATTGAGTGATTGGGCACAGGAATGGGGATGCAAGTTCAATGTTGCAAAATGTAAGGTTTTAAAATTTGGAAAACAAAGATGGGTTTCAGAATTTATGCTTGGTGAGGATATATTGTCGGAAGTGGAAGAAATAAGAAATCTGGGGGTGATAGTGGATAAAGATCTGAAATTTTGGGGACACATAGCCAAAATTGTGAAGACAACACAAAGGCTTCTGGGAATGATGCAGAGGACACTGACATGTAGAAGTAAGGAGATTCTTGTTCCGTTGTATAAGGCTTTGATTAGGCCACACATGGACTATTGTGCCCAGATTTGGTTACCTGGTTTTCAGAAGGACAAAAGATGTTGGAAAGGTTCCAGAGGCAACTGACTAAGGTAGTTTCTAACCTCTGGAATATCGAGTATGAGGAAAGATTGAGAAGATGCAACTTGCAGAGTCTGGTGGACAGGAGGAAGAGGGGAGATATGATAGAGACCTACAAGTTAGTAAGGGGTTGTTATAGGATTAATGCTGGAGAGGTTCTACAGAAAACAGTGGGAGATCAGGGGAGAATCAGAGGTCATCCCTGGAAACTGTATAAAGAATGTGTGAGTAGGGGATTAAGAAGCAGGTTTTTTTTTCATGCAGAGTTATGAATGATTGAAATGCCTTGCCTGAAAGTGTGGTGTCATCAGAGAATTTGAGTGTGTTTAAAGCATGGTATGATGAGATGTATGATAAAAGGACCTCCCAGATGAGTCTTTGACTCCATGGGGGTCTTGGGTAATAATAATAATTCTGTTTCTTAAATAGCATTAATTATTATTTTTTGGTTCACTAATGTTATATATTTTGCATATATATCTTTTATTTTGATCCAAATTGGGGGAGGAGGATTCCAACAGTGCAGCAGGATACACATTACATATGGGATGGTGCATTGCCTTGAATAGCTGGCCAACTTGTCTGCTGCTGCTATTTGGTTGTATCACTATTTTTTTTTGTATCACTAAAGGACAAAATGAGTTACTCCTTAATATTTAATTTTTAAGACTAATTTTGTGTTAAAAATGTACATGCAAAACTTATAAAATGTTTAAACAATAGATATCTCTTATATGATACTATAAGATTTTAAAGTCAGAAAACTGTTCTCTCACACTTTCTAGAAGGATAGTTTCTCTTTTCATGAATGCACTTAGATGTTGTTTCCATCCAATATGTTGGACTTATTTGCTGACCTGGTTGGCCGAGTAGTTAACGTAACTGCTGTCTGACTAACAGGCTGCTGATTCAAATCTCACCATGGACAAGGATGTCTGTGGATATTTTTTAGGCAGGAGATGAATTTCATTACAATGAAACTAATTCCTCAATTACTGGAGACTTGAAGTGGCTTTAGTGAGTTCCATGTTTAGTCTCTAGAACATGGTGCCCAGATTATGTAAAAAATAAATAAATAAAAATACATATAAAATTAATAAAATAAAATAAAAATACTTATCCCACCTACAGTACCAATGTACTATACTTTAAACCTTTCACAGGTAGCAATCACATAAACATTCTATCATTATATGGAGTATAGTCCACAACAATTTGATGAAAAGATATACTTTTTTCCTCGGGTCTGTGGCCTTGCCATGGGCTCTTCTTTCTTCCTATGACAGCCTTTTTTGGGAAAATTTTAAATCTAAGGTTGTTGATAAAAAAACAAGAGTTTGCACTTTAAATTTGTGGGATATATGAACAATCACTATTCAGCCATTCAAATTACAATGGAACTTGAACAATAAGGTGCACTCCTCTTCCTGGACATTTAAAAAAGAGCGAACACTTCATATGTTCAGTAATTCGTGAAGCAATCATATTGAGACACTGTATCCGAATGCTTGAAAATTTGAAGTTTAGAGCATATATTACAAAAGGTAATTAATGCAACCCAGAGGATTGCTGCAATACTAAGATGACTTTGACCAGTAGAGATAAAAGAGTGACAATTCCATTGCATAAAGCCCTGATTGGGCCATTTAGACTACTGTGCCCAGATCTGATCACTGGGATTTCAAATGGATAAATTAACACTGGAGAGGTAGAGAGGCAGATAACCAAAATGTTATCAGGACTCTACAATGTTAGTTATGAGGACAGATTGAGAGCATGCAAACTACAGAGTTTGGTGGATAGAAGATAAAGTGCTGACATGATTGAGCAGTTAAACTGTTAAGAGGTATTTACAGAATTGGAACCAGGGAGAGGGGGGGAGAGATTTTCATATAGTAGAACAAGAGGGAGAAAGGACAAGAGACCATTCCTGGAAGTTGTGAAAGGAGGTGGTAAGTAAGTGGCTTTTTGAATGGAGGGTGGTTCAGCCATGAAATTCACTGCCTGATAGAGTGCCAAATATACCAATGGTGAATTGGTTTAAGGAGCATAATAGACTATTGTCCAAGATTATCCTCCAACTAGTCTTATGACTCTATGGAGGTCCATAATAATAATAATAAACACATCTCATCAACAAACAAATTAGTCATTCTTTTCTAGGCAAGATGTTATTTTTTCACAAGGCTATTAACTCTATACAAATCCCAAATCAGCTCATCTTTACAATACTGTTCACACTTATAGGGTGGTGCACCTATAACCTCTTTAAATAATCTCAATAGAGGTCAGCATTTCAGCCAGAGATTACCCTTCTTTCAGACACTTACTTTAATCTCTGTTTCTCAGATACACTATTTCACAGTTGTCTCTTTTACATGTGCATCCATTGTTACTACTCCAGTAAACTGGTAACATTATTCCTCTACTAGAATTCTGCTAGACCTGTTAAAACAAGAACAGCAGCTGTCCACTATCCCTTTTCAGTACAACTTGCAACACATCTAACCTGCTTCTCCTCTATTTATTTCAACTACCTCTGTTTTCTGGAAAAGGCTACTTAATAAATGTTTCCCAAAAACTACAACTTCTCAAGAAAAATGCCAACATTCTTCTTTCCCAATCCTCACCAGCATTATACTGAATGGCACACACATAGCACTAATGCTGGATTCTTCTACTTCTTTATGATAAATGTTTAAAAAAGTCAAAGATATTATAGGTGATTAGAATAAGAACAAATTATTATTATGTAACATCTCCAAGGACTCATCATGGGAGGGCACTATATGCCACACAAAACACCATATGCATTACTTAATCGTTCATAGCATCCAGCTATCTATCACGTACGCATTACACATTCTACTACCCACCAATAGCATTTTTTTTATCTGTTAACTGGGTGTGTTCTCTGGCCTATATACTAGATGGAAAAACCAAAGTTCCAGGAGCAAATACCCTCACTACTTCTGTAAGAAATTGGCTAACTCACCTTCATTTGAAAAAGCCTATACAATAATTCCTCTCATCATTTATTATTATTATTGCACCCTCCATGGAGTGGACAGACATTGTGAGAGGTTCTTTTTTTTTTTTTTCTCTCTCACCTTCTACTCTTTTTAAAATCTCATCTGGATTAATCTGATAAAATCCTCTCACTAACTTAAATGTCTCTATCACATCACCTCTCTTTCTCCTATCCAAAAACTCTGAAATCCACATTTTTTCAACCTCTCTCCATTGCCAGCAGTCCAAAGTTCTGATCTTAGTCACTCACCTCTGGATCCTCTCCAATGTCTCCCCATCACATTGAAAACCAGATAACATGATTTGAGCACAATAGTCCAAGTGTGGTCTGACCAGTGCTTTATATAGTGGCACAAGCACTCCATATCTCTACATGATAGAGCACGTCTTATTATAGCAGCGCTATGATGTGCAGCCTTTGCAACACTAGCAATATGTCCTCTAGACTTCAGTCTACTATCAACCATCACTCCCAAATCTCATCCACTTCATGAAATATGGCACTGATGATATAGTACACAGCCTTATATTTCTGCACTCCAAATTGTAACACCCTGCACTTATTGATATCAAAACTACAACCCCACTCCTTTATGTAAGTAAAAAGTCTATTCAAATCTTCCTGAAGGGAATTAACATCAGCAGGGCTACTTATAATTCTTACTAACTTTGCATCATCAGCAGACAACTGAAGATCCTCAGTCAGTCCACATGATACATCATTTACAAACAAGTTAAACAGCACTGGGGACACCACTCGTTACCACCCTATTTTGATACTGCTCCATCATACATAACCTGCTGGTATTGTTCAGAGAACCAATCTCCGATCCATCTAATCAATATACTACCTATTCCCATCCTATACCAAATGCTTTTGCAAAATCCAAGAATATCACTGTATATGATTCTCCCTTATCTAACATACCCATTACCCTATCATAAAATGCAAGCAAACTGCTTAAACAGGACCTATCCTTTACAAATCCATGCTGACTATCATAAAGAACGCTATGTCCATCAACCCAATCCTGTATTCTATTCCTAACCAATCTCTCCAACACCTTGACCACAACTGCAGTTATACAAACTGGTCTATAATTGGAACTGTCCTAGAAATATGCTTGGAGTGGTACTATTTTGCCTTCTTTCCACTACTTAGGAACCCTATCCACTGAAAGACTTTCATTAAATAACCAGGTCAAGGGCATAAGCCAACTGTGGTGCATAATCTTTAAGAATACATGGTGATATGTCATCCATTCCCACAGCCTTATTAACAGCTAATGCAACCAATATGTGACACACCTCTCATTCTTTGATATTGGATCATGATGAAGAATTGAGATTGCTTGCTCTCCTCCAATCAAAGAGTTCAATGTCCTGTATTTTTCTAACTGTTCTATGAAGCTGTTTATTAAAGTTATGCTCTCAAGGAATAGCTATAATGAAAGACAAGAAAAATAAATAAATAAAAAATTGCTTCCTTTCAAGATCTTCTTTGTAATATTGTGAAGATTATGAGATTTCAAGAAGCAGTTACTTTGTCATCTGCTGGAGTGATACTGGTAAAGATTTCATAAAGTTATATTAAAGTGGCATACAAACTTAAAAATCACATAAAAACAATCCTTCAATCCTCACCCTTGGGGGGTAAAAAAAATCTGGTATATGAAATACCCTGCCAATGTCATAAGCCAAACAGAAAATGTATTTGAGGTTAAAAAGAAGAAACACATAGTAAAGAGATACAGGGGTACGCGAAAGGTCTTCAGGGAGTATGTGGCAATTTTCGGCTATGCATCATTAACGCATGGAATCATTATATTACTCAACAAATAGTGCATACAGGATTCCAGTTGCAAATAGTGCAACTGGGATAAAAACGGCACTAACTGATGAATCACATCTCCCCTCCAACAGAAACTGCTGTATAGACTCGAGCAAAACCATATGTTGCCGGTGCAACAGCATATGGTTTTGCTTGACACCACCTCCGTCGTGAACGTGTTAAAACTAAGAAATATATAGTGAATGTGTTTCAGATAATATGGAATCCGGTTGAAGAGAATCAGGATTTCAACTCAACTGTTGAAATGCTAATTTGTCTTTGGTTCATGCAATCTTTTGTTAATACCGCACCAATCATATGCATTTGGGTAGATGACTTTGACGATGCACACAAGCACAAGGAAACAGTTCTCTATGCCTAAAGTAGCAATAGTGAGTAGGAGCTTCTTGGTAAGTCACACCATTTGCAGTTTTTTTTCTGAAAACTTTAGTTTCCGAAAATCCCCGCATATATCTTGCAATACGATTTTTTAGTTTTAATTTTGGGAAAAAAGTGCAAATTATATTCGAGTAAATACGGTAATTTTTTTAGCTTTCAAATTCTAAAGTTATGGATCATTCGTTAAAGATTGGATTTATAAAACCCATAAAAGAGAGCAATATAGCTAATACAAGCAGCTGTAAGCAACAAGAAAACGTTGACATTGCATCTGGATCAAATGAAATTGATAAGAGTATGTCGTCTGACATCTCTAGAGAACCAACTAGGAAGAAGAAGATAAAATATCTTCGTAAGTATGATATGAATTACTTGAAATGTGGATTTTCCTGGACGGGAAGTAAAGAGGAAATTATTCCAAATTTGGTTCTATTAAAAATAAATCGTTTTTTTTTTTTTACGTGAACATATCAATTCAAATAAAACAGACATTTACAATGAAATATACTTTATTTATTATTTGATAAGGGGATACTTGGTAATAATGAAAATTTAAGGAGTACGTGGATATCTGAAGTTTGAGAAACAGTGCTCTACATAAAAGGAGGTTTTTGCAAATAGTTATACTATAAATTAAAGATACCAAGAAATTATATACTTGGTTCAATCCTTTATCCAAGTATAAGCAAACAAATTTTGCACCCGAAGTATTTTCAGGAGTGGAGCAACTCATATATAGAAGCTAATGACTTCACATCACTTGCCTTAGTATTCCATGATGCAAAGCACATATCCTTGAAGACGTGTATAATGCTATGAATTATGGGAAGGGTCACTACCCAGACTAGTTTCAACCTTCACTGAGGTCTCATCAGTGGGAGCCAGACCCAGAGATGATACCAAGGTTGAAGTAATGCAGAAGTCATATTTTCCTATATAGCCAAAAGGTGTCACAAAAGGGGTCAGGCTTCCACTGATGAGACCTCAATAAAGGTCGAAACCAGTCTGGGTAGTGATCCCTCCCATAATGCATAGCATTATACATGTCCACAAAGATGTGCACTTTGCATTATGGGATACTAAGGCAAGTGATGTGAAGTCATCAGTTTCTATATATGAGTTGCTCCAGTCCTGAAAATACTTCAGGCGCAAACTTTGTTTGCTTACACTTGGATAAAGGATTAAACCAAGTATATAATTTCTTGATATATTTAATTTTCATAAAAGGTGAGATAACAGAGGACTGTTCTCTTATGCCACTGAAAAGTCACATGAAGTGAAGTGGAATCAGTAATCACATCCTACCACTGTGAAGTAGAATATAAATATCTTTATCAAGGTAGCTATTTTGGTGAAGGGACAAGGCAAGATTTTCTTCACTAAAATAGCTTTTTATGTTGTGATCAATCATTGTTATGCCTGGTAGTATTCAGTCTTCTACTATGGCTCTTGTAGTACTGGAGAGTTTTTCACATTGTAATGTACAATTTCAGCCCATGACATGCAGAATATGGTAAGGCAATAATGAATTAGATTAATAATAATATTATTATTACATAACAAGGACTCACTGGGGAAAGACCCACTTCTTCACTACAGAACTCATTATCTTCTATACTTAATCCTCCAACTGCATTACTACCATCAACACACAACACCATCTACTGCCCACCACCACCATCACCACCCAACAGTATTTTTTGCCTGTAAATGGTGTTTATTTTGCTAAATTATGGAGACTACAACTGTGTTAGTAATAATTACTTTAATTTCCCAACATTCTGATCTCCATATTAAGGTCAAAACTTCATATACTGTAAATTGTGTTCTCTCAACTAATTTGCTTGTATGTGGGATGAAAAACATGAGTTTCTGGGAGAGAAAAACCCTGCTACCTCTGTATGAGATCAGCTAACTGCTAACTCACCTTCAATTGAATATATCCCATATAAAGATTCCTTTTGTCATGATGAGAATCGAACTCAGTTCTTTTCCAGTCAAAAGGTGGTGCATTGTTCCATTGTTCTTCCAATTGCACTATGGAGGTTCTTAAAGATGTAATATCTTCAGAAATATATGCTTTTATCCAGTGCTTTTATTGTAACATAACAGATGCTGGTACTCTTGGTTTCATATACTAAGTAAACATGCAAAAAATTATACATTTACCTAATACTTGTATGTCACAATGTCACTGTTAATATAAAAGTGCTAGTATGCTGTATCGTTATGTACCATCCCCCCCAAAACTGACTGTGCATAAGAGTGTGTGTGCGTGTGAGAGAGATTTGTGTTTTTCTCCAGTAGTAGCCCTACCAGGAGAAAATTTTATTTTCTACGTCAGTGATGGCGAACCTATGACACGTGCATCAGCACTGACACACTTGAGGGTTTCAGGTGACACACCTTGGATGTTGAAAGATGTTGGCATTCTGATGAAAAAACTGCGATAAATCGTGTAAGATTGCTCTCAGTTAAAGGCGAAGGTAGGTTTCGGTTCATTGAAAGAATTATTTTATAGTTAGCCTATTTCTATTTTATTTTGTAGTTAGAGTATTTCTATTTTATTTGGTAACTAGACTATAAACAACAAGCGTTTTAAGTTTACGTTTTCTTTCTTAATCATAATTTCTGCATAGTCATATGATATTATAAAAACTTATAAAAATTATTATCAATATTATACGATACAAACTTATAAAAATTATTATCAATATTATACGATACAAACTTATAAATACGTGCTTTATATATTATAAACTTAAAGTTTTCATTTGACTTCTGTGTGAAATTCGTTCATGCATGCATTCCAAGTTTCTCGACTGAGTAATACAAGTTCTAAACATATTTAAAACCACTTTAACAGAAAATATAATTTGCAGCATTAAATATTGAATTTATCTGAGTAAATAATGAAAACATTTCTATAGTTGCAATAAATTCAGTAAATTTTGTTAAATAATGCAAATAGTAACAACCTACAATGATGTTGCAACAAAACCTACTAAATAGCTGCTATTTAGTAGCATGATAGAGAGTAAAATGTAACAAGGTTGCTACGAACATACTGATAATAAATCTGGAAACCCTGCTGAAAGAAGTAGTGGTAGTCTTGCATGGTCTGCCACTTAAGTAATTTGAGTTGCTGGTGTATAATTCATTTCCAGCAATTGTTAGTTCTTATTAATTATTACTGCTTAATTACCGCTGGATATAATTGTGCTCTTTTTTAATTTGTGAATAGCACTAATAAAAAACTAAAATTATCACAGAAAGGAAGTGGAAGAAATTTCCAAGATGCCTGGACTGAACAATATGGTGTTATTGATAGAGGCGATAAAGTTCTCTGTAAATTGTGTGGTGAGCTATCTGTGAGTAGAACTTGGAACGTAAGAAGACATTTTGAAACTAAGCACAAATGGCTCCTAGAAAAAAACTTTTGAAGAATGCAAAGAATACATATCGTATTCTTTACGTCTCTAAAAGTCACAAAGAATACGATCTAAAACTGGCAGAATAACAATCAGGGACTTTAATTAAATTTGTTTCAGGACCTTCAAATTTAGTAGTCGCAAGTTACAGTATTTTACATACTATTGTTGAACATGGGAAACCACTTAGTGATAGTGATTATATTAAAGAAGCTTTCGTAAAGTGTGCACCATTTTTATTTGAGGTCTTTCATTATAAGGAAGCTATTGTAAAGTGCATGAAAGAGAGTTACCATTAAGTAGGAATACTATTAAAGATAGAGTTATATCAATGAATGCTAGTATAGAAAATCAAATACAACAAGACTTGAACTCATGCCATTGTTTTTCCATTTGTCTCGACAAAATTAGAGATATTACATCATCAGCTAGATTGGTAATTATTACAAGGTATGTTCACGGTGATTCTATGCACGAGGAATTGATAAAGTTTGAAAATTTACCTCAAAACACGACATACGTGACTGTGTTGTTAAAGTGTTCCGTGAGAAATGGATAGATTCATCAGGAGACACTGTGTGCGAAATCAGGCTTAAAGGATTTGGATAATGTGATGAGAATTGTGACAAAGGTAACTAATTTTATTGCTGCCAGGGCTTTAACCAAACGAGAATTTAATTCACTTTTAACCAAAGTTGAATCAGTGTGCAATGGTCTATTAATGTACAATAATATTCGATGGTTGGATCATGGCCAAGTACTTGAACGGTTTGTTGAATGTTTAAATGAAATTAAATTACATTTAAATATGAAGGGAATGGAGCACGAATTTTCTCAGTTGAATGATTCTGCTTTGCTCAGTAAGCTGATGTTTTTCACAGCACCTGAATGAACTTAATATACAATTGCAAAGTTTTGGAAAAATCTGTTGATGTTATGTTTGATACGATCAAGAGCTTTCCGAATAAACTCAAAATATTTCAAACTGATTTAGAAAGTAACAATTTTAAGTATTTCCCAAGAGTGAAAAAATTTTTTTAACGAAACCAGCCTCAAAAATCGTGAACAACATATCAACCAATCTATCGAAGTTCTAAAGTCAGTAACTGAGCAGTTTTCTTCTAGATTTGAGCAATTTCGAATGTTGGAACAAACAATCCAATTCATAAAGTATCTTGATGAAACAGAATTCATGGATCTTAAATTAGATGGCGTTGAGTGGTTGGATTTAAAAGATTTAGAAATGCAACTAGCTGACTTCCAGTGAAATCCTATCTGGAAAAGAAAGTTTATTGCTCTTAGAAATGAATTAGAAGACTCGAGTGGGAACGTCTGCATGATACCACATGCAAAAATTTGGATTGTGAAATTTTAAGCGTGTGGAATAGCCTTCCCGAAAACTTTCATGCTCTTAAAATCTTTGCTAAAGCTCTTCTAACAATTTTGTCTTCTATACTCTTGTGAAACTATTTTCTGCCTTAAACAATATCAAATCGAAAGGGAGAAATAGATTGAGCAATGATTTCAGTGCTGCTTGTGTAGCACTAAAATGTACACACTATAGCCCTTCTATAAAGAAACTTTCTACCAGTACTCAGCAACAGAGAAGTCATTAAATGTAATGCAAGTTTGTAATTTCACTTTATTAAATTAATCCCTTAACATACAAAAGACGTCTGTGACACGTCTTTTGTTTATTGCACCAAAATTGATTTTGAATTTTGGTTTCACATATAAATACAACCGAATATAGACGCTAGACAATCTTGTGCCATTTCCTTTCAGCCGAGAAAAGTTGCCAGTGACGTGTATTGGTTATTTCGTTTGCTTTTGCACAAATTCATCATTATTTTTCAAATAATGATGAATTTGATCCAGCAAATCACCCTCGCCCAAAAAATTGGCAGAAAAACGACCTGCTTTCTGATTTTTAATTGGTACGTTAAGGGGTTAATTGTATAATATGAATTCATAAGATTTTATATCAATGTCCTATTAAATAAATAGCCTAATATATGTATAAGTCACCATCTACGATTATGTAATTAAATTTATAATGCATGTATGCAAGTGGCACATCAACAATGTCAATATTTAAAAAAAAAAAAGATGTTTGACACACCTGGGTAAAAAGGTTCGCCATCACTGTTCTACGTGATTGAGTTGCATAAAGTATGTGTGTGTGTGTGTGTGTGCGCGCACACACACATGCATGTAATCATGTAGATGGAGAAACAGGCAGTTGAGGATCATTTATGTAGTGTCAATTACCAACTACCTGGGTCCTTGGACTCCAGGTATCATCAGGTAATAATAACAATAACTTTATTTAGATGCTATTTTTTTTTTTTTTTTATTGTAACTGATTTGTTTCAGATCTTGTGTAGGTCACTGAAGAAGATAGTTTTTAATTTGGACTACTGAAGCACAGGAGATAAACAACAAAAAAAATCACTGTCTATATGTAGGGAATGTTTGTTTCAAATAATGGAAAGGTAGTGAAATATTAGAGATTAAAATAAAAATCTAGATGGACTGATGCAGTCAGCAGTGACTTAAATGACTGAAATGTAACAGTTGACAATGTTTCACAGAGCCATTTCGATGAAAACTGCCTGCACAGCACAAATGGAAGAAAGACGATGCATTGCAGCCATTGATTGGAAAAATGCCTAAGTTCAATTTTCGTAGTGATGAGAGGAATCTTTATATGGTTTTTTTTTTCAATTGAAGGTGAGTTAGCCAATCTTATATGGAGGTAGCAGTTTTTTTTTTTCTTTCATGACTTATACCAGGGGGGGTTTAACCCATTGATCGCGATCGACCGGGGAGTGATTTTTGGTCGATCTCTTGTGTATTCCTGCTTACTTACAAATTTAATTAAAACCGAAAGCATAATATTTTATTTATCATTATTTTGTATTATTTTTAATTCGCTTTAAGTGTACTGCTATTGTTTATTATTTTTTGTTAAGAAAATGACTGATTGTCAAATCAGTAATTTTCTTATAAATCTGGGTAAATGAATTAATTTGGATCAGTGGAAGTCAAACAGCAATCCGAGCGAATATGATTATAAGCAAAGTGTAAAAACTCGATTGCAGCTTAAATATTCCAAAGCACATCACATCGATTTTTTTACTTAGGTTAAGTCCCATGTGAATATTGTAAAAAAATAAACTTTGTTTGTCTCGGTATAGTTTGTATTGGATGTTTTTGTAAATAACTCTTTTGAAGCTAACTGTATATACTGCTTTAATAAGAATATGTTAGAGTGTTAAAAACAAAGGCAATGTTTTGGGTATTACATTTAAAATTGTAAATTCTGTATGAGGAAAAGCCCTGCAATGGTGGTTATTTAAATTACAGGCAGATGATGATAGGGAACTTCTGTTGTACAATAATGTTTGCTGGCTCAGCAGAAGTCAATTTTTAGAAAGATTTCTTGTATTAATTAACGATATAAAATTTTTTCTTGATGAAAAAGGAGATATTTATCCACAATTGAGTGATAAAAGATGGTTGTTACGCTTATCATTTTTAGTAGATTTCAGTATGAAATTATGCAATTTAAATTTAGAGTTACAAGGTAGAGATAAAAATTTAATTGACATGTTAAGTTCAATAAAAAAATTTTCCAACAATACTTACTTTTATTAAAGAAAAATATAAATGACCGTGAATTCAGACATCTCCCATATTTATTAAAATTTTTTGAACAAAATCAAGAAATGCTTCGCTCTGATTTAAAAGAATTTATTCATGAAATAGAATTAGTTGAGGAAGAAATAAATTCAAGATTTAAAGATTTTAATAAAACTGAAATGATTGTATCTTTTATCAATAATCCATTTCAAGAAAACTTGAACATCACAGAAATTTCAAATAAAATTAGTGGGCTGTTTGATATAAACCAAGCTGAAGTTGAACTTGAGATAATAAACATTCAGAATAGTTTACATTTAAAATCAATAAACAATGAAGTCATTTGGAAGTATGCACATGAAAAATTCCCAATATTAACTGATATTGCGTGAAAAATTCTATCATGTTTCGGATCGACATACTTGTCAGAATACGCTTTTTCAAATATGACAATCACAAAAAAATCAATTAAGAAACCAAATTATCATTTGGGTGATTGTCTGCGATTGGCCACTTCTTCATATCAACTTGACTATGAAAATATTGCAAGGTCCAAACAATGCCAAATTTCACATTGACTTTTTTTTTTTTTTTTTTAATCAACCAGCATTTCCTGTAACTCGTGAGTTTGTAATCAGTCTGTTGTTTTTTCTAACTTTGGTTTTCCAAAATAGAGAAATAAATATTTTATTCCAATATATTTGTTTTTTTGTTGTATTAAAATAATTAAAAATGATAAATAAATTTTTAAATACACAAATAAAGCTTTTGGTTGTGTATTTTTTTTTTTTTAGTTGTTTATTTGTGCGTAATCAAATATCAGGTTGGGGGAATGTGATCTATATAAGAGAGTAGATCGCCGAATGACTTTTTATAGAAAAGTAGCTTGCGTAGTAAAAAAGGTTGAACACCACTGACCTATACCAATGGCATTGGTAATGATGGTAGTTGCTGTCTGCTATAGTTGGTGGATTAAGTGGTGGTGACAGAGATTTGTAGAGTAGATGCCTCCCTCAATGAGTTTGTCTCTGGACTACTTGGAGGTGTCACATAATAATAATAATAATAAAACTGTTGATGGCGAACCAGTAATAACAAAAACTTGACTGCATAGGACAATAGCAATACCTGTATATATGCCCCTTTAGGGTACATATCAAGAAAGGATGATAATCTTTAATTTGGAAGAATATGGTTCCCAAGTTAGTGATCAGCATTTGCCAGCCTGGTTGGCCGAGTGGTTAGCATATCCGCTCTCCAACCAAAAGGCTGTGGGTTCGAATCCCGCCGTGGGCATGGATGTTATGATTGTCTGTGAAAGTACCAGTGGTGGTAGTCGGCGGTAGATGGCACTGGTGTTAGATAATGAAGGTTGGTGGAGTAATGAGACGAAGAGTTGTAGCGTAGATGCCCTCCCTCGATGAGTCTTTGGACTCCCTGGAGGTGTGATGTAATAATAATAATAATAATAATTTGTATTAAGCAACAGAATTTTTAGACAAGTATTATCTAGCTAACGTTGAATGTTACAACCAGTCTAACAAATGACATACAAGATGCAGAGGAATTCAAATGTACAATACGTTCATTTGCAGGCACAATTCCAGAATTTGGGCATCTTTATTGCAAATGGATCTGAACCTCATCTGATACAATATATCTTTACTATATCAAATGGAGACAATTCCTGTCTAATATTTAGGCTTACGTGCTGGATTCAATTCATTATAAGATTTAATGGAATGAGTACAACACAGAGGAACGATAAAATATAAGTTTATCAGATCTTATATTTTGTCTCTGTCACAGAGGCATCATCAAGGATACGATCTCAAAATTGTATAAGTACACACAAAAAAGAACTCAAAACAATAAGTGGAAGAAATTTTAGAGTAAAGCCTAAAGTCCTATGAGGGACACCCTCTATGGGTACTGTTGGCTGGCCTTAGTTGTTGGGCAGGGAGCCTAAGGATTAAAGTTTCCAAATCTTGGGAAGTTTAACACATCCATATTATTTATGAAGATTATGCTGGGTTAGCAAATATGCTAAGAAAAGTCTTTCAAATTTATATTTGTGGCAGTGAAGCATAGTTTGTTTCATTTGATTCTGTGCAAGATATCCAAAACACAGTCAGCTAGACCAGAACTGACCACAATTATGGCAGCATATATATATTTCTTGTGTTCTTCTAAGGCAGATGTTGGCAGATATTCCAGTTTGACCATAATAAATGGGTTGCATATGAATAGATAGGGACACAAGCTTTTGGAGAAGTTGCTGTTCTCTTATTACGTGGAAGTGTTTGGACAAGGAAACTAGAATTTATAGAGTTGAGAGCAGGAAGTACAGCCTCATGTGGGGAAGAAGAAGAAGAAAAGTTTAGGTGTGAAACCATAGAATTGGCGATAACATAGAGGAAGGGACTGGGGAAGGTATTGAAGAGTCACACCTGAGAAGTGATGTTCGTAGGACATGTAGAACTAGAAATGATTTCTTGTGTTTGTTTATAATGCCAGAAGATTCAAAATAAAGGAAATGAAATTGTTGCCTTGATTGAGTTTATTCACTCCAAAATTATTGGTATAAGCAAGACATGGTTAGATGAGGATGACATCCTTTCAGGAATAGAGATGAATGGATGTGATTTTTTCATGAAAACAGACAGGGAAGAAAGGGAGGAGTACTGCTGATGGTAGCAGAGAAGTTGTGCCCATCTAAGGCAGATTTGCAAGGCACAAATAGTGCCTGTGGCAGTATTTGAGGCAGTATGATGTGAGGTGAACAGGATGAAATATTTAGTTGGGTGTTGCTAATGAGACCATGTAATACGGATGGTAATGAGAAGGAAATTAGCCTGGCTAGCAAGAAATGAGTGATCATTATGAGTGACTAATTATGGCAGTATACTATAGTGTGGTATTACCATACCATGGTAATATACCAGAATGCACAAAACATGAATGCGAGTTTGAAGGAAATGGTTGAAAATAATGTGAATGATGAGATGCTAGCGCAAAAAGAAATTGCACATTTACCCGGACTCCTTCACAGAACAAAACATGAACTCAAGCAAATGGAGAAACGATTCGCATGTGGTATGGAAGGATGGAGCATGAAAGAAAGAGTGATGGGAAAAGCATAAAAGTGCAAGAGACTAGGAGAAAAGAGGTAGTATTGTATGAGAATTCGATGATAAGGTGTAATTAATGAGAAAGTGATGAGAGCATATTTTCCAGGTGCAAAGATAAAGGATGTTAGTGATACTGTAAGTATGTAGAAGAAGAATGGAGCAAACGAGTTGATTGTATTGGCTAGCACAAATGATTTAAAATGTGATAAATAAGCAATGAGAGAACATATGAAAGAGTTGTTAGTGGAAGCGAAAATGAAGAGCAAGAAAGTAAAGACTGTGAGTCTGTTACCTCAGTATGATAGGACAAAACTGAGAAGAACCAGGATTGCAAATGGGTCAATGAGAAGATTGTGCAGGTGGAATGCTGTGCAGTTTATTGATGTATGGACTGAATTTGATGGATGAAAGGACATATATGCCTGACAGACTACATTTAAATGGATTTGGAGTTAGATGTTTGGAGAAAGTGTTGTTTAGTGACAGTGTGGTGGTGCAAAAGCAAGGAAACTACAGATATTAGGGAGGATGAAATCAAGCACGTTTCTGGCCACCCCTGTGATAAATGAGCATGGGTACATTAATGATTATGCAACACCAAATGGGATTTCACAGGTCTCCAATTTAAATGGGTTGGTAATGACATTACACAAGGGTAACTATAGGTACAGAGGGATGTTGAAATGCATGTACATAAATTCAACAAGTATCAGGAATAAGAGTGATAGTTTTTGGCATTGGTAAGCTCAATGCCAAAAATTATAGGCATCAGTGAGACCTGGTTGATACATCAATAAACAGAAAATGATATAGTTACACAGAAAGAATGTAAAGGATACTGTATTTTTATGGAAGATAGAAGGAATAGGACAGGAGGTGGGGTACTGCTGATAACAGCTGCAGAATTACAACAATCAACAAAATTACAAGTTAAAGAGGATATTAGGTTTGAGGGAGATGGTTCATTTGAGGCTGTCTGGTGTGAGATAGAGGCAATAGGACAAATTACGTTGTTAGGTGCTGCTGTAGACCAGGAGGTCCACAGGAAGATGTAGATGTCATGAATCAGCACAATGAGTGTGGGCCAAACAATTATTACAGGAGACTTTAATTACAGGGACGTGGCAGATGGGAGTGGAATTTATACAGTTGCTAAGGGATAATTACATGAAACATGTTATAGATGGGACAAGGTATCTGAAGGCGTTTGATCTGACAGTAGCATCAGAAGATGTATCAATAACCAAGGTAGACACTCTGCCTCCAAATGGGAAGAGTGACCATGCAGTCTTGCTCTGGAAAGTTGCCAAACACGTGGAGTTCTCTGTCAAGAAGGAATTTATGTAAAACTACAAGGCTAGTAATTATGAGAGACTCAAGAGTCATTTTGGAACAGTGCCATGGCTTGAGAAGCTACAAGGAAGAAATGTCAGTAGTGCATGGCAAGTGGTCAGAGATTGCTTGAGAATAGTAGTATCCAACTGTATACACAAAGTCAGTTGGAGATCCAAACCAACCATCATATACACACAAATCCTATCATACCTCTCCTTCAATCCATTCATTGTCAGGGAACTCATGACCAATTCTGGCAATCCATTCCACTCTCTGTGCAAAAAATCTGGTCAGAACACCCCCACTAATCACACTCTTGCACAACCTCCATGAATGGCCCCTAGTTCTCTGACTATTTGTTATATATTGAATAATTTCACTTACATCAATTTTATAAAACCCCTTTAATATCCTAAAAAAGTTTCTATCATATCTCCTCTTTTCTGCCTATCAACTAAATTTTGTAACGCACAAATAATCAACCTATCCTCATAGGGAGTATTCCACAGACCCATCACAATCATTTCTGAATCTTTTTGACCACCTCCTAGTCCCCCATGAAACCCAGGTGACCAAATCCGTGTGCAATAGTCAAGATGTGGCCAAACTATAGATAGCCTTATAAAGAGAGATAATAACTTCCTTACCTTTACTTGTTGGTGTTTTTCTTTTTAACATCTAAGTAATCTGTCAAGCTATTATGACCTTACATTTTGCAACATTAAATTGACAATCATTATCCTTTGCCTACAACACCAAATTATTTAAGTCATCCTGAAAGATATCTACATCACCTTTATCAACTATTGCTCTCCTCAGTTTTGCATCATCAGCAAACAACTGAATATCCCCTCTTAAATCTTAAAGAATAGTGCCCTAGGTAAAGATTGAACCTACCAAGCCATGCTACCCACTATAGAGTATCACACCAGTATCAACGCATTATTGTATTTTACCTTTCACCAACTTTTCCAATACTTTAACAGCTACTTCCAATATATTAATCGGTCTAGTTTGCTACCTCTGTCTTGGAGCCACCTTTATCCAATGGTACTATCTTATCCTCCTTCCACTCCTTTGGAACCCTGCAAGAGCTAAGACTTAGATTGAACAACTTCGTCAGAGGCAATGCCAATTCTCTTGCACATTCATGTAGTGCATGGCTGATGTGCCATCTGGTCCCACTGCTGTGTTCACATTTATATTTTTTAATATGCTGAACACCTGTTCATCTATTTCAATGTTGATATGCATCTGTATAACATCAGAGTGTAAAATCACAACCTGAATGATACACCTGTACAAAATAATCACTCAGCAACTCAGCTGTTTCTTTTGGTTCAGTCACCTTCTGCCATGAGCATTGTTTAAAGTCATCCTACCATAGTTATTTTCCTCTTACTTGCTACATAACAAAAAAAAAAAAAAAAATCTTTTTTCTTTATATTTCCTCCACAATGCATTTTTTTTTTTTTTTTTTTTTTTTTTTTTTTTTTTTTTTTTTTTTACAGCTCTTGCTTTATATTCCTACTCATCCACTTAATTCCAACTTGGTATAGCTGTTAAAGTATCTGAAAAGTTGGTGAAAGGTAAAATACAACAGCGGGTGGATAGGGATGCATACTCTATAGTGAGTAGCATGGTTTTTTAAAGGGTAGGTCAAGTCCTAGTAACTTATTCGTGACAGCAAAATTGGATAAAGGTAATGACTACACCATGATACTGCTCGACTTTGCCAATGCATTTCACAGAATACCATGTGGAAAACTATTTCAAAAACTGGAGAGGATGGGAAGGGATATGAGGCTAATAGTACGGATAGGGAGATGACTGACAGACACTAGAGTAGTATATGGTGAAGTGGAGTCTAGGTGAATGATGGTGACCAGTGGAGTACCTCAGGGTTTCGTACTAGGACCACTACTCTTTAACATTTAAGAGGGAATATTCAGTTGTTTGCTGATGATGCAAAACTGGGGAGAGCAATAGTTAATAAAGGTGACGTAGATATCCTGCAGGATGATTTAAATAAATTGGCATTGTGGTCAAAGGATAATGATTGTCAATTTAATGTTGCAAAATGTAAAGTTATGCGGGATGAAAATGTTGCATATGGTGTATCATATTGATGATATTGGTTTGCAGGATATTGACGAGGCTAGGGACTTGGGGATAATGGTGGACAAAGAGTTAAAATTCAGAGGTATATTGCAAAAGTTGGTAAAATAACTCAATGAATTACTTGAAGGATGAAAAACACACTAACAAATAAAGATAAGTTATTACCCCTCTTTATAAAGCTATGATTCAGCCACATCTTGTCTGCTGTGCACAAATATGGTCACCTGGGTTTCTTGGGGACCAGGTGGTCAAAAGATTCAGAGACAAGTGACCAAGATGGTACAGGTCTGTGAAATACTCCCTATGAGGATAGGTTAAAGTTTGTGGGTTACAAAAAGTTTTAGGCAGAAAACAGGGGACATGATAGAAACTTTTAAGATACTCAAGGGATTTTATCAAATTGATGCAAGTGAAATTATTTAATATATGACAAATAGTCAGAGAACTAAGGGCCATCTGTGGAAGTTGTGCAAAAATGCGATTAGGTCAGACCACATTTTTAGCATGGAGGGTGGTGGATGAGTGGAATGAATTGTCAGAATTGGTTACAAGTTCCCTGACAGTGAATGGATTCAAGGAGAGGTATTATAAGATTTGTGTGTATGATGGTTGATTTGAGTCTCCTGCAATGAGTCTCCAGACTCCATGGAGATGCCATAAATAATAACAATAATAATATAGACTGGAATCAAGAAAATGCATCTGGAAGCAAATGAATTTCTGGAGTTTTTGAAAGACAATGTTAGGCAGTACATAACAGGCAGTACACAAGGTTCAAGGGTATTATTGGATTTGGTCATCTCATCAGATGTTATTATAAATGAGATGTCAAATCTTCCACCAGTTGGTGAGAGTAACCATGAGGTGACCAGTCATTTGAAGACGTCTATTAGAAAGGAATATATGTGAAAATATAAGACTGGTAATTATGAAAAGCTCAGGAAACAGCTTGAAGCAAAAAATCGGAAAGAGGAACTATATGGAAAGGATATTATTATTATATCGTGACACCTCCAAGGAATCAAACGACTCATTAAGGGAGGGTACCTACTCTACAGCTCTCTGAGTCCACTACTTAATCACCCAACCATCACCCCCATTCATCATCAATGCCAACACCATCTACTCTCCACCACCAAAACTAGTATATTTTGTCTGTAAATTGTGTGTGTGTGTGTGTTCTAAAAGCCAATTTGTCTGTATGCAGGATGAAAAATTGGAGTTTCTGGGAGAAAACACCCTGCTACCTCCCCATACGAGATCAGCTAACTCACTTTCAATTGAAAAAAAAAAAAAAAAAAACATTAAGATTCCTCCTGTTACGATGAGAATCAAACTTAGGCCTTTAGGCTTATTTGTGGAGGCAATATCAGAATGTATTCCAAAGGTCAAGAGGGTAAATAGAGCTGGTGTGAAATGGATGAATCAAGAGATAAGGCATGCAATCTGAAAGAAGAAGCACAAGATGAGTAGTTATAACAACCAGTTGCATGAGAAGCACAAAGAGCAGGAAAGGAAGGTGACTTGCTTGATAAGAGTAGCAAAAGTGCTATATAAGCAGCAGTTAGCTAATGAAATTAAAAAAATCCAGAGAATTTTTTCAATATATGGCCAGTAGAAGAAAGAATGATTATGGAAAGATAGCAGTGATTGGTGAAAATGCAGGAATGATAACCGCTGCAGTGGATATAGTTGAGGTATTTAATGATCAATTTATAATGGTATTTCATTCTTGTGAACATGACATCATGCAGAACTTGAATGCAATGGGAAAGGAGAAGGAACTGGTAGTAAGCAGGAGGTATATTAGGAATTGAATAAAAGATGTAAATAAGGCTGTAGTACTTGATATTTCACCACATTTTGAGGGAATGTCCTGGACAGTTAGACAGCTTTTACATATCTTTTTAACATGAGTCTTGCACTGGCCCAAGTTCCAAAGGAGTGGAAAGAGGGTAAACCTGTTCTGATTCATAAGGGAGGTGATAAGACCAGGACTTTGAATTATAAACTAGTCTGTGTGTCCAGAATTGTGATTCAAGTGTTAGAGAGGTTAGTTAGGACCACGATTCAGAATTGATTTGAAATCAGAAAATTACTCTTTGGTGGCCAGCATGGCTTTGTTAAAGGAAGATCGTATTTTAGCAATCTGCTTACTTTTCTTAATAGACAAATGCATCGGATAAGGATACCGCATGCACAGTGGTATATTTAGATTTTGCAAAGGCCTTTTGATAAACTGCCACATGACAATCTGATAATTAAACTGGAATGGATAGGAATGAACAGTAGATTAATTTGCTGGATTGGAGATTGGCTGTCAGATAGGTATCAGTAAGTTGTCTATGGAGGAGTGATATCCCAAAAGAGGAGAGTTACTAGTCGTGCACCCCCCCCCACCAAGGGTCTGTTTTGGGTTCATTGCTATTTAATTTGTATGCAAATGATATTGTAAGAGGTCTGAATGCAGTTGTTTGCAGATGATGCAAAGTTGGTTTAGAGTTTAGAGCATATGCTGTGGTTTTGCAAGAAGACTTGAATACACTAGCTGAATGAGTAAATAAGTAGGGATGTCAATTCAATGTTGCAAAGTGTAAGGTTTTGAAATTTGGGAAACAGAGATGGGATTTAAAGTACACAATCAGTGGACATATCTTGGAAGAGGCAGAGGAGATGAGAGATCTGGGAGTGATTGTGGATGAGAACCTAAAATTTCAGGGAAATGTTGCTAAAATTGTGAGGATAACACAACAGATAACGGGAATGATGCAGAGGGGACTGACTTGTAGAAGTACGGATTTTATGGTTCTCTTATATAAAGAATTGATCAAGTCACATATGGATTACTGTGAATAGATTTAGTCACCTGGTTTTCAAAAAGATGAAGATGCACTGGAAAAGGTCCAGAGATGAGTGACTAAGGTGGTTTTTGGTCTCTGGAATGTTGAGTATGAAGACAGATTGAGAAAATGCAATTTGCAGAAATTGGTGGGTAGAAGGAGGAGAGGGGATATGATCAAGACATAAACTGTTAAGAGGTTATTACCAGATTAATGTTGGGAGAAGTTTTGAATAGAATGGATGAAGATAGGGAGAGAACAAGAGGTCAATCCCAGAAGCTGTATAAGGAGCAGGTTTTTGCATGGAGAGTGGCAAGTGATTTGAATGCATTGCTCGAGAGTGGGGTGAGCAGAGACAGTGACCATATTTAAGGCATGGTATGATAAACTGTTTGTGTAACAGTGAAACCACCCTACTTACTGGATAATGAAATGGCTTGAAAAAGTTACATATTTTTTATATAGATTATCTAACCTTTAGCAACCAAGGAATTAATAATGTGGTACCATATAGGATAGCAGCATTTTAAATATGGTATTAAGCAGAAAAATATATAAATAAATAAAAATGACCGATGGGTGATATTTAGTTTCAACTAGTGCCAAAGTGGTACATCAGAAATGAGTGCCAGTCAGCAGAAGGATATGAGTGCCAGAGTGGTGGATCAGAAATGAGTGCCAGTCAGCAGAAAAATATGAGTAGCATGGAGAAAGAAAGGCAAGTGGGACATAGCAATGAATATAACACTAGGAAGTCTAGTAGATAGCATAAAATGGTGTGGATTGGGTAGGTGAATATCAAGCAAGGGTAGCATGCTTAGAAGGGAAGAGATAGAGGATACCAAGACAAGAGGTCATACCTTCCACTTGGTTTAAGTGGGCGGTATGAAAAATGAGTAGAGAAATGTGATGGGAGACATATTAGGAAACTTGGAAGGCTAATTGATGGGAGATGAACAAGAGAAAAGGTGTGAGAGAGTGTTATGGGAATGGTAGAAGGGGGGGAGAAGAATGGGTGAACCCAGGAAGGAGAGGAATTTGAGAGAGTGCAGGGGCAAAGGATGGAGAGAACAAACAGGGAAAGTATTAGAAGAGAGAGAGAGAGAGAGAGATGCAGGTAGGCAAGGAATGAATGAATGGATCAGGGGGAGATGTGATGTATGGAGATTCAATGATTCATGGTGTACAAAATAAAATGCTTGCCTGGAAGAAAGGAATAATAGCATGACTATGGCAATTACGCAAGGTAAAAATGTGGATGAGATGATAGTGATGGTGGGTATGAGAGGTAATATGAATTAGATGGCTAGAGATCTGAGGTTAGTGTGAGAAAGAAGATAGTGAGCATGTTGTCCAGATATGATAATGTAGAGTTCAAGAGAAGAGCAGCAACCATGAATGATATGTTGATAAGCAGCATGGATTACATGTATGCCTAGAGTGTATGCAATAATAAAAGAGAACTGTATGTGACAGATGTACTGCATTTATCAGGAAAGATTACTGTTCTCTGAGAAAGTGATGCTGGGGCAGGAAAACATTGACAGAGACCATCCCTGCCAGGTGGCAGGGATAGCCTCTTATAGGAATAGTCACTGGGGGAGAGTGGAAAATGTTTAGTACATCACAGAGTCAAATGGAGTCTGGGGAATAACGGTACATATATGAACTGTGATAATGCGTTGATTCTTCTCTATACAAATGGCTAAAGTGTCAGGAATAAAGGGTATGAATTGTGGCATTAATGGCCTCAGCCTGTCCAAAGATTGTTGAAATCAGTGAAACAAGTTCACAGAAGACAATATCCCAATATATACAGAGGTATAGCATATTTCAGCAGGATTGGAAAGATAGTGTTACCAGCTCTGTCCTCACAGAATTTGGAGGAAAATAAAGATTTTCAGATCATGATACTAAATATAATGTTATTATGAATCAACTCTATGTCCTTCATTTTAAACTTTCCTAGAAGTGAGGTTATCCCTGATTCTCCAAAAGATGTGCCAAGACTGTACAAATGAAGAATCAAGCATACCATAACTGGCTATTCATCAAGAACTCTGCCTTCTCTCACCCTTTACTCCAAAACCTGAAATATCTGCAAGAAAATCATCAATGCATCAAAAACCAATTTCTAAAAGCAGGAAACTTGCATCATGCCCAAATGACAGTCATGCATTCTGGTCTCTGTCCAAAGCAGTTAGCCACAAAATTTATCCAACACTGCTCCTGCACAGATTGGTCTATATCATCACCTGCAGAGTCAATCTCATGGCATCATACTATTCCTCATATGCCTGCATGGATGATTTTGATAAATGTTACTGACCATTCTGAATACCCAAATCCAGAAGTGATCAGAAAAATCCTATCCAAATTAGATATGAAAAAAGTCCCCTGGTCATGACAGCATTCCTCCAATTGTCCTGAATATTTGTGATCCAGAGCCGACTCCTATTCTATGTCACCTCTTTATGCTCTCTTACTCCATCAGCAACTACCCTACACCATGAAATTTATCCCATGTCCAATCTATTCTCAAGAAGGGTAACAGATTTTCACCATCAAACTATCACCTGATCTCTCTCACCTCAGTCCTCTCTAAAGTAATAGAGAGACCATCAACAGCCAACTTATATGCCATCTATTAAAGATGCTAAGAAATCATATTTTTGGTTTAATCTTTTATCCAAGTGTAAGCAAACAAAGTCTGCATGTGAAGTAACTTCATGACTGAGCAACTTGTATATAGTGGCTAATGACTTCACATCGCTTGCCTTAGTATCCCTTAATGCAAAGCACATATCCTTACAAACATGTATTTTGTTATGCATTATGGAAAAGGTCATTGCCTAGACCGGTTTCAACCTTTATCGAGATCTCATCAGTGGGAACCAGACCCACTGATTTATCAGAGTTAATTGAATTATCAGAGATCCCTCTTTACATCCTAGGCCACTAGCAAATGCCCATAAAGGGTGCACCACCTAGATAGGACATTAGTTTCACTCACTTGTTTTACTCATCATTGTATTGTATTTATGTGTGTGTTGTTACAAAAAGTTATTTGTAATCCCTAAAGATGTCTCTGTGACTGAAACAAAATATGGAAGCATTAAAATTAGTTTTAATCCTTTCTCAGTGCTGATAATATTACATTAAACCTCGAACATGAATTTGGTGAATCACAAGAGGTTGCACTAGATATCTCCAAGGCTTTCCCCATCAGGTCTGGCACACATGCCTTTTAAATAAGTTTCCATCATTTTGTCTGTACTATGACTTCTGCAACTGCATCGCTAGTTTTCTCACTGGATGCACATTGTGTGTGATGATTTCCTATCTTCTAACTATGCAACTAATGCTGGGATTCCACAAGATCTACTCTCTCACCTACCTTGTTTCTTCTATATATCAATTACCTACTCCAGTTGGCCACAAATCCAATACACAGTTCTGCTGACTACATTACACTACATTCCTCCTCCTCACTTGACAAACCTTGCACTAAACAAACCACCACAACTCAAAGAGCAACAACCTCTACAAATCTAAATTCTGATCTCCAAACCATTATTCAATGGGACTTGGATAACCTTGTCAATTTCAATGCCTGCAAAACACAGTTCTGCTTTATTTCCCACAAAAAAAAAAACATGTTATTCCAGCCTTACCTTTGACAACATTCAAATCTCTAGGCAAGATGAGATCTCTCTCCTTCAGATTACCTTGACATCAAGACTCTCTTGGGATAAATGCATTGCAACCATTACCTCCTCAGCACCCAAAAAAAATTAGGATTCCTCTTTTGTTCAAGGCCCTTTTACCTGTGAAGAGCTATTAAACCTGTACAAATCACATATCTGCCCATCCAACAAGTACTGCTTGCACATCTGGTGAGGTGCCCCTAAGAGCTCCCTAAAATTATTCGGCTCAGTACAGAAGAGAGCAGTTAGAAGAATTAATGGCTGATCTCATACCAACTTCACTCCAACAATTCTCGTGCAGTATCTAGTATCTACTGCATGCATCTTCTATAAATATTTCATGGTAAATGTTCATCAGAACTATCATCAACATCCCCCCCTCTCAAATTCACTGAAACACATGCAACTACCACCCAGCATCCCTTCACAGTCTAATTCCATACTCAGAATAAGTTTTGCTTCCTCCTCCTTCATTCCTACTGCTTTTGTATTGTGGAACAGCCTTCACACCCATGTGTTTCCCAAGAGATACAATGCACAACAGACCTTCAAATCAAATGTGAACAAGATCCTTGTTTCCCAATTCTCTTCCCATACACAGTGATAACATGCTATAGGTTGACCAACTAACCTCACATGTATGGGTCCAACATAAAAAAAAAAAAAAAAAAAAGGGAAAAAAACTAACCCAGAAGGTGGAGAGCAGGAAATATTTAGGCAGTTAAGCCTACAAGTACAGAACAAGAGATCGTTATGGGAGATTTTAACAATAGCAGTATAAACTAGGAAGAGGAAATAGCATATAGCAGCAAAGGAATAGAATTTCTGGAATTGTTGAGGGTCAAATATCTTAGGCAGCATGTAACAGAGGAACACTAGGTTCACAAATTTTGAATTGTGTCCTGACATCAGAGGATCAGACTGCAGCTGAGATGTCATCCTTGCCCCCAATGACAAGAGTGACCATGCTGTCTTGACTTGAAAGATAAATAGACATACAGAAGTATCAAGAAATTATAAACAGCTGATTATAATAATCTCAGAAATCAGTTTGGGGCAGTTCCATGGATGCAAGAATTGAAAGGCAGAGATATCATCGGCAGTTCGTTGGAACTAGTGATGAAATATTTATTAGCTGCAATGATAAGTTATATACCTCTAGCAAAAAGGATAACATGTTTTGGTCAAAAGTACATGAAATAAAAGAGAGAACTGAGGTGAGAGAGAGATTGGGTGATAGTTTGGTGGTGTGAGGATCTGTCACCCTTCTTAGGAATAGATTGGAATCAAATAGGAAATGCACATGAAAAAAGAGGTTATGGGGAGGTGGAAGTATAAATAGGAGGGATAGAGAGGATTAGGTGTATGATCAATATAACTCAGGTGAGAAAAGTGACTAAAATAGTAAGGAAGACAAAACTGGAATATAAAAGTACATTTCCGCAATATAAGGAAAGTCCTAAGGTGGAGTAATATCTGCAGATGAATCACTGTTAGATGAAAATGGGGATTGAGTGAGATGACATAGTGGTTAATGATCACTTTATTGAAGCATTTCATCATGGAAAATTTTATTATTAGATAGATTTTATTACTAGAGTGGATGAGAAGGTTCAAGGTTTAGAATGTGTTTTGCATGAGGAGAATGTATTTCAAATATCACACTTAGACCTATTGTTCTCAAGTTTGGTCTCTGGGATTTGAAGGGGATAAATTAACTGTGGAAAAGGGTACAGAGGCAGATAACAAAGATGGTTTCAGGACTGTACAATGTCAGTTACAAGGATTGACTGAGGGAATGTGACTGCAGAGTTTGGTGGATAGAAGGAGAGGGAATGTGATCGAGATGTTTAAACTGTTGAGAGGCAGTTATAGGGTAGCTATTGAGGAGTTCTTTCGCTTGGTGGAATGGCAGGGAGGATAGATGACAAGGGGACATTCCTGGAAGTTACGAAAGGAAGCTGTGAGCAAGAGGATGAGGAGTGGTTTCTTTACATGGAGGGTGGTTGAACCGTGGAATGCATTGTCTGAGCGAGTGGTTAGAGCAAGAAATGTCAACGAGTTCAAGGAGTGGTATGATAGACTTTGTTTCCTAAGAAGGACCTCCCAGTTCCAAGTTCCATTGTCTTATTGAAATCCAGTATACTTAGTATTTATTATTATTATTATTATTATTCAGGCCTCCATGGAGTATAAAGAATTTCAATAAGGCAATGGAACTGAATGGGATTTCATCATGCTTTAAGAAAATGTGTTAAGGAACTAACAGCATTGACCTGGCTTATCGATGAAAGTATACCTATGAAAAAGGTGCTCAAGGAGTGGAAGGGGCATAAGGGCAGTGAAAGAATGGATGATTCAAACTACAGACCAGTTAAGGTGAAGAAATTTGTGAGAGATTGTATGCAAAACTGCAAAGATGAGGATAATGTTATCTTTAACATAAAGGATTAAACAAGAATATTGTGTAATAGATTTTGGTGGCAAGTTTAATTTAATTTATAACCAAATGGAAGAAAAAAAAAAAAAAAAAAAAAAAAAAAAAAAAAACATTCTACAGTTATCTTTCAGGTGAAGGGCATGGGTTTGTTAAAGAGCATTTGTGTTTCAGATTATCATGATACCACATGATAAGCTGATATTTAAGTAGCAGTATATGGATTTTGATAACAGAGTGAATTGGAGTAGAAACTAATTGTCAGATAAATACCAGATAGTTGTATACAAGGAAACAAGTCAAGAAAGCAGATCATAAGTGGGTTCCACAGAACTATTACTGCAATTTCTACTGTTTAACCTTATATCAGTGACAATGCATGGGTATATTCAGCCATTTGCAGATTATGTGAAGTTGCCCCTTCAGGACAATTTGAATTGGCTAGGTGGGTGAATGATTGGGGATATCAGTTTAATGCAACAAAATGTAAGGCTTGAAATTGGCTGTCCATCGATGAAAATTTGCATATTCTGCTGGTGAAACTATACTACAGGAGAGGGAGGAGGCATTTAGTTCATGAATGCTACTTACCTCCAAAAAAGGACAAAAGAACAAAGCCATATGACACAGCTAATGTAAATAACATACACAGGTATCATATGATTTGCATCACTATCACTGAAGGAATGATGTTACTGACTGTAGTCATTATACTTATGCAAGTGTTTGTTTATTTGTATTGTTAATGAAATGGTTCTTTGAAAATTTTGAGCACAAGTTTATATATATATATATTTTATATATATATAAATATATAAAATTATATATATTATATATATAAAATTATTTTATATATATACAGGGTGTTCGGGATAAATTTGACATATTTATAATTAATTATATTTTTCCGTAAGTTACATGTATTAACACACACTTCTCTTCATTTAAAAGTTTGGACCCTTCTTCATTCATATACAAGATGTCAGAAAGGATGGATAGCTGGAACCCACCTGAATCATGGAAGAGAATAACTTGTATCATGATGATTCGTGCCCGCCATCAAAATAAGGATATTACGACTGCTGCCCAATGCTCCCTGAATACAGTAAAAACAATCAGGCATGAACTAGAGACTTGCAATGGTGACTACGAGGATGTAGCAAGAAGAAAGATCCCTAGCAGACGATCTGATTGCGTTCGTACAGCAGAATTCCTCGCAAATCTGCAGGAACAGGTGTTGAAGAACCCTGGCATTGGAATTCGGGCTTTGTTCGTGGAGTTGCTAACTGTAGTCAAGCCCTGGATAACAAGGGTAGCCAATGGTAGGCCGTATGTATGGCAGCAGGATTCGGCCCCTTGCCACACCTCTGGGAAAAGTCAAAAATGGTTGTCTGAAAATTTCTACGACTTCACCAGTCCAAATGTTTGGCCTCCAAACTCCCCAGACCTTAACCCCATGGATTATTTTGTATGGGGCGCAGTTGAAAAAGACACCAATCGCACTTCCAGTAATACAAAAGCCCAGTTAATGGATAAAATTAAAACAGTTTTTGCGGCCCTTCCCAGGGAGACTGTAGCATCAGCTTGTTCGAGGTTCCGAAGCAGAATTGAAGCTGTGATCGATGCTAATGGTGGTTATTTTGAGTAAATCTTGTTGATAGTATTGTAATTAACTCTGCCTGTAATGTTTTTTTGTCAATTCATTAAATTTAATAGATACAAAGAAGATTTTCTTTTTCCTTACGAAACTGTCAAATTTATCCCGAACACCCTGTATATAAAACTTTATATATTTATATATATATATATATATATATATTTATATATATATATATATATATATATATATATATAAAGTATTTTACCTTGGGTATAATATATGTTAAAGATGCCATGCTATTTTAAACCTGGTTTTACTCCATTTCCCAAGTAAGCAAACAGACAAATAAGTCAAGTTTGCGCCTGCATGTAGTGCAAGTCTAGGTGACCCACAAAGCAGTGCAAGTCTAGGCAACTCGTGGTAAAGGTGGAATAAGCTCCGATCACGATTCTTAATATTTACCCTTAATGCAAAGCCCATCTCCTTGAAAAGCTGTATGATGCTATGCATTAAAGGCAAGGGGCCACTACCCAGACCAGTTTCGACCTTTATTGAGATCTCATCAATGGGAGCCAGGCTTAGAAATACCAAGATTTAAATAATACAGAGCTTATAAGTATTTTAACCGGTCTGGGTAGTGGCCCCTTGCCTTTAATGCATAGCATCATACATCTCCTCAAGGAGATGGGCTTTGCATTAAGGATAAATATTAAGAATAGCGATCAGAGCTTATTCCACCTTTACCACGAGTTGCACTACTTGCGTGTCAACTAGACTTGCACTACATGCAGGCGCAAACTTGACTTATTTGTCTGTTTGCTTACTTGGGAAATGGAGTAACACCAGGTTTAAAATAGCTTGGCATCTTTAACACACACACACACACACATATATATATATATATATAAAATCCTGCTTTTTGGTACTAGTGTTTCTGGTATATTGCATTTCTCATAGTGATGCATGTTTTCATGTCTGAAATAGTGACATATTGATGTCAGCAACTTCTGTGCTGACATCAATACAGATATTAGATACAAAACAGCCAGTTTTGTATCTAAAAAGGGTGATATGTTGATATTACTACTTTTAAAGATTGTTAACTTTCAACAGCCACAGGACAGAGGTGTTTGGAAGCTTATTTTTAGTTATTACATGCATTTCTGATATTGGCTTTTTAATACTGCTATGTGTTTTTATTTCCAAAATGGTAATGTTGATTTCACCAACATAAAGATCAGATTAGTTTCGCAGAGTTACAGGCCAGAGTTGTTTGATAGTATACTGTTTATTCCTGGTAACAGTGTCTGTGGTAATATTTTTATTAGATATGTTTTTGTATTATTATGACATGTTTAGCATTTTTTATCTGTTATTTTTATTTTGTTATGTTAGCAATTTTATTTTTCTGTTGTTTCCAGTAATAAATTACATGCAAGTGATAGTTAAAAAACTTATTTATCCATTTCAATATATGCAAGAACCAAGATTGTTATAATAAATTTAGTTTAATTCTTTATCCAAGTGTGAGCAAACAGCGTTTGCACCTGAAAATATCTTCAGGACTGGGGTAAGGTAGTACAACACCAGGAAACTCGTAGCAAAGGTGGCGCAAGCTAACATCACTCCTATCTCAGTATCTCCCATAATGCAAAACATGAGATAGGAGTGATGTTAGCTTGCTCTACCTTTGCAACGAGTTTTCCCGGTGTTGTACTACCTTACCTCAGTCCTGAAGATATTTTCAGGCGCAAACGTTGTTTGCTCACACTTGGATAAAGGATTAAACTAAATTTATTATAGTCTAACCAAGTGAAAAATAAACTTTCAACAAGATTGTTATGTTGCATTCTGTACAATATTTTTTTTCTTTCACTTATGACTGTTAATGATAATAGCACTAATGGTGTTTCTTCACTTGCTGGTGCTCATTTTTGTCTTCTTTCTGTTAAAGTTTAAATTCCTCTCAATGTCTATGAGATTGCAAATATTTCTTCAGTTCCATTCACTTCACTTCCTTTTACTTTGGCTATTACTATTGATGTTTGAGCTCTGAATTCCTTGTTTTCTGAATATCAGAAAACAAATAATGAATTTTCTGGTTAGTCACACTGCATTAGTTGTGGTTTCTTAGTGTGATATTATGACTAATATTTGCTTTATGTTATTATAATAAAGTTACTCCATAAAGTCCATAGCTTATCGAGGGAGGATGTAAACAGTATGCCAAGCACTATCCAATATTCATGCAATATCTATCATACTTTGAATTCATTCACTGACATGGCACCCACAACATTCTCTGACAACTTATTCAGGATTGATCCCTTAACTCTCCCCCATCAAGCATGTAAAAACTTTTGAGTAATTTGTATATCTCGATCATATCACTCCATTCACACCTATAAGCTAATTCTGTAATCCATAAATCTTTAACCTATTCTCATAAGGTGCAGTCCATAGATATAACATGTTGAAAGTTTATTTTTCACTTGGTTAGAGTATAATAAAATTAGTTTAATCCTTTATCCAAGTGTGAGCAAACAAATTTTGTGCCTGAAAGTATCTTCAGGACTGGGGTAAGGTGGTACAACACTTTGTTTACTCACACTTGGATAAAGGATTAAACTAATTTTATTATAGATATAACATCTTGGCGACTTGTTCCTGGATGCTCATTCTCAAGAAAACCCAGGTGACTGGATCTATGCATAGCAGTCTAGATAGGGTCTTATAAAGAGGTATAATAACCTGTTATCTCTGCTCTTCTGAGTGTTCTTCAGTAACCAAGTAATCCAGTGAACTGTTTTAGCCACTTTTGCAATATCCTTCTAAACAACTCCCTCTCCACCAGAACTCCCAATGTTGCCTATGTTGTTTGTATTACTGTTATGTGCTTTGTAAATATTTATTACGTGGTGTTTTATTTAATCACTTATTATTATTTTTTGTTTTCAAGCTTGGTATTGTTTTGTGATATCCACAGCCCATAGTCAAGATACCCACAGGGACATCAACCACGTGGCATGAATACATCACGTGGTTTTGTTTTCTCTGCCGGGGGGGGGGGGGGGGCTGTCCTTCACTAGCAACTTTTTTGCTGACCACAATCCGATCATCCTTTGCTTTATATACATGGGTATCTATGGGCGGTTTTTGATTCCTTTGGAAAATTACAAAATTGCATGACACACAATCCCTTACCTTTGGAATGACATAGCGCAACCGACTGGAAATCCGGAGAATTCTTAGTTCTTGAATTAATCAATTTTTTAGACGTACTCCTTCCTTTCCAACAGTACCAACAGACTTTCTTACTTTCCAAATGAAACAAAATAATTTTTTTACTTACCTTAACACAATAGCTAACGCACCTACCGTAGTCTAAGACTTAACACAAGCTCACTTAACACATTGCTCACTGAAAGCAGTGGCAGTAAGTATTCACATACAACGCAACCATCATCCAGCTGTTCATTGATTTTGTAAACGAAACGAAATTTAGGTTTCCTAGACAATTATCTATTCTATCTACGTTTCCAACCATTTAATCATTATAAAAATTATCTGTAATTGCATTAAATAAATCCTCTAACACCTTTTCATTTGTAGCAATGCCATTAAATAATTAATTTATATGAAAAATAAATAAATCAGAATTCTGACAACTTTCATTCTCTTAAGGGGTGCAGCGCTTTGGCGCGTAACTAACTTTAAAAACTGGAGGAGGGGAAGGCAATTCCGAATAATTCCCTTAGCCAATCAAATCATAGCTAGCTAGCTCAAGACAATCAGTAATCATATTAATCATAGTAATCGATTCTCGTCCCGACGGGGGGAATCTTTGTCTGGACGATATCAATCGAAGGTGAGTTAGCCGATCTCATACGGAGGTAGCAGGGTTTTTTCTCCAGGAAACTCGGGTTTTTCATCCCGCATATAGACAAATCGGCCCTTCAGAACACACGCAATTTACAGACAAAAAATACTAGTTGTGGTAGTGGTGAAGGTGGGCGGTAGATGGCGTTGATGGAGATGATTCGTAGTGGAGGTTGGGGGAAGTGGTTGAGGCAGTTGTAGGTGTCCTCCCGCGATGAGTCTTCGGACTCCTTGGAGGTGTCCCGAATAATAATAATAATAATAATAATCAGTATTCGACCATCCTTTGCTTTAAATACATGTAGTGTTCCTGCGTGAATTATTTGTCCTAGATTGCTTTTCTGGTTGATAAACCTTTATCGACATAACAGTTTCTTATTTTTTATTATTATTACTTACGACATCTCTGGAGACCCAAATCAACCATCATACACACAAATCCTATCATACCTCTCCTTGAATCCATTCACCGTCATGGAACTGTCAACCAATTCTCGCAATCCTTCACCACTCTCAACGCAAAAACTCTGGTCCACCCCCCCCCCTACTAACGACATTCTTCACAACTTCTATGGATGCCCCCTAGTTCTCTGCCTATTTGTCATATATTGAATAATTTCACTTGTATCAATTTCATGAAACCCCTTTCATATCTATAAAGTTTCTATCACTTCCCCTATCAACTAACCTTCAACCTATCCTCGTACAGAGTATTCCACAGACCTGTAACCATCTTGGACACTTGTATCTGAATCTTTTCGACCCTTTCTGGTCCCCAAGAAACCCATGTGACCAAATCTGTGCACAGCAGCCAAAATGTGGCCAAATCATTGCCTTATAAAGAGGGACAATTAACTTCATTATCTTTAAGTAACTCTTTTTCCACCATTATCCCGAAGTCCCTAGCCTCATCAATTTCCTACAAGCAAATACCATTAATATGATACACCATATGCAACCCTTGCCCGAAGTGCAGAATCTTGCATTTTGCAACATTAAATTAATAATCATTATGTCAAGAGAAAAATACAGGAATGGATTGATGAAAATGAGATACTGTACAGGGGACAGCATGGCTTCATGAAGGGTAGATCATGCCTCAGTAACTTGCTCGAGTTTTATAACAAGGTGACTGAACTGGATAAGGGAAATGGGTCTACAGTGATACTGCTGGACCTGGCTAAGGCATTTGACCGGATACCACATGGAATTCTAATCCGTAAACTACAACATATGGGAATGGATATAGGGTTGGTGAGATGGATAGGTGGGTGGTTGATGGAGAGATATCAGAGAGTAGTTTATTCAGGTGTAAAGTCCAAAAGACGGCCTGTGACTAGTGTGCTGCACGGTTCTGTTCTTGGACCACTGCTGTTTAATTTGTTCATTAACGATATAGGGAAGGATCTAAGAGGAACAGTTCATTTGTTCGCTGATGATGCAAAGTTAGGTAGGGCAATAGTGAATGCAGACGATGTCAAAATCTTGCAGGAAGACTTGGATAGATTGGATTTCTAGGCTAAGGAGAATGGGTGTCAGTTTAATGTGACAAAATGTAAGGTTATGCATTTTGGGGTGAAAAGATTAGCAGCAGTATACCACATTGGTGGAACTGTACTCTAGGAGATTGATGAGGCCAGGGACTTGGGAGTGTTGGTGGATAGGGAGATGAAGTTTAGGGAACACATTGCAAAAGTGGCTAAATCAGCTCATCAAATCACTTGGTTGCTGAAAAATACTTTGACGAGCGGAGACAAGCAAGTCTGTACCTCTGTACCGAGCCTTGATAAGACCTCATCTCGACTACTGTGCCCAGATTTAGTCACCTAGGTTCCTTCTTGATGGGGAGGAGGTGGAGAGGATCCAGAGGCGACTGACTAAGATGATAACAGGTCTATGGAATGAACCGTATGAGAACAGGTTGAAGATTTGTGGGTTGCAGAAATTAGTTGATAGGTGGAAAAGGGGAGATATGATTGAGACATTCAAATTGCTAAAGGGTTTCTATAGGATTAATTCAGTGGATATTTTTGAGATCAGGACTGGTGGTAGGAGAACAAGGGAACACCCATGGAAGCTGGGCAAGAGTGTGGTTAGAAGGGGTGTTAGAGCTGGGATCTTTACTTTTAGAGTGGTAAATGAGTGGAATAAGCTGCCAGAGTCTGTTGTGGGTGCTATGACGGTGAGTGAATTCAAGGCAAAGTATGATAGATACTGTGAGAATGTCGTACAGTTGTGAACATAATGTTTAGGGCCTCCCTCGATGAGTGTAAGGACTCCCTGGAGTCGCCCGTAATAATAATAATAATAATAAAAATTATCTTTTGCCCACAATGCCAACTTATTTAAATCATCCTGCAGGACAGTAGTGCACGCAGGGGGGGGGGAGATCCTTGTCCCCAAAGAAAATGAAAAAGAAACATTAGAAAATATTCCAAAAATCTTTTCCTAATTAATAAAATTCGTTTTTTTTTATTTATGTTGTGTCGTGTCTTCTGTTTCTATACTTCTTATGAATTAGCGATCATTGCAGATGTTCAGTCATAGGTCGTATTCGATGCATAGTGTATATTCTCAAATCATCTAATCAACTCGGCTCCCCCCCCCCCCCAAAAAAAAGGTCAAACCCAGAGTGCTCTACTGCTGCAGGATATCTACATCACCTTTCCCCCAGTTTTGCATCATCAGCAAACAACTTAATACCTCTTAAATCTTTCCCTATGTCATTGATATACAAATTAAAGAGGAATGGCCTTAGTACTGAACCCTGAGGTGCTCCACTAGTCACAATCATTCTCGTACATATACAAGGAATGGAGGAGGGAAGATTATCAAAAGAAGTAACAAATTATAAACCGAAGAGAAAAAGAGGTAAAAGAAGAAGATCTATAAAGAGAATAAAATATAGTCCTTCGGATGTCGAAACAGGCTTTTAGCCTATATCCTGAAAAAAGAAGTATCTGGGTAAGTGCAGCAGTTGTCTACCGCTATCTCCCCTGGATACTAACCATAACATTTCAAATTACTGTTTAAAATAATGTGTTCTACGGTCGATTTTCTTGAGTTGTAGGATTAAAAAACCTGATATTCCGAGGAGGAAAATAATATTTTATTCAATTAAAGTGTATTTAATTATAAAAATAATTTATAATTAAAACGAATTTATAAACCCTGTAATACCTTATATATACAGGGTGTTCGGGATAAATTTGACAGTTTCGTAAGGAAAAAGAAAATCTTCTTTGTATCTATTAAATTTAATGAATTGACAAAAAAACATTACAGGCAGAGTTAATTACAATACTATCAACAAGATTTACTCAAAATAACCACCATTAGCATCGATCACAGCTTCAATTCTGCTTCGGAACCTCGAACAAGCCGATGCTACAGTCTCCCTGGGAAGGGCCGCAAAAACTGTTTTAATTTTATCCATTAACTGGGCTTTTGTATTACTGGAAGTGCGATTGGTGTCTTTTTCAACTGCGCCCCATACAAAATAATCCATGGGGTTAAGGTCTGGGGAGTTTGGAGGCCAAACATTTGGACTGGTGAAGTCGTAGAAATTTTCAGACAACCATTTTTGACTTTTCCCAGAGGTGTGGCAAGGGGCCGAATCCTGCTGCCATACATACGGCCTACCATTGGCTACCCTTGTTATCCAGGGCTTGACTACAGTTAGCAACTCCACGAACAAAGCCCGAATTCCAATGCCAGGGTTCTTCAACACCTGTTCCTGCAGATTTGCGAGGTATTCTGCTGTACGAACGCAATCAGATCGTCTGCTAGGGATCTTTCTTCTTGCTACATCCTCGTAGTCACCATTGCAAGTCTCTAGTTCATGCCTGATTGTTTTTACTGTATTCAGGGAGCATTGGGCAGCAGTCGTAATATCCTTATTTTGATGGCGGGCACGAATCATCATGATACAAGTTATTCTCTTCCATGATTCAGGTGGGTTCCAGCTATCCATCCTTTCTGACATCTTGTATATGAATGAAGAAGGGTCCAAACTTTTAAATGAAGAGAAGTGTGTGTTAATACATGTAACTTACGGAAAAATATAATTAATTATAAATATGTCAAATTTATCCCGAACACCCTGTATATATATATATATATGATGACAGAATGATCATTGACTCGGTTAACATACATAGTTTTATGAAAATTATTGAATGACTAGAACCGAGATTTAATTAAAAAGGTTTTAATATAAACACACTACTAGTTTCGGCCTGTAACAGCCTTCTTCAGGTGACATTATAAAAGAAAAAATACTAAACATTGAGGGTTAAAAGACTATGAACATCATAGACAGTCTTTATACATAATTAGCATTAAAACGTTGTAGTTGTATTTGAAGCTGTTCTTTCATTTGTTGCATTGTTGGGAGAGTGCGTGCTTGCTGCATCACGTGAACGCCAGTACATGATTACAGCTGAATGACTATCCGGGAGGTTGTAGCTTAAGTTGTTATTTAGATGAACAGGATTGAAGATGATTTCTCTCAATTCCACAATTTTTCTCTCTATTTCGTCACTGCAACGGAAGATGTTTGTAGATTTTTCCCAGCAGACTTTGTGACTTTGGTTATTATCATTAGGATTAGCCGAGAAGAGGATATGACTTGATAATGCACTTGCTCGCTGTCTCTTGTAAGTAATGTCTCTCATGTGTTCTTCCATACGCATTTCGACAGATTTGTCTGTCTGCCCGAAATAAGGAATATTGCAGTCACATAATATTTTATATACGCCAGGGTATTTGAGTTGATGATGACAAGGTTTTGGGTGGCTAATTAAGGAACGGATCTTTGGAAGTGGAGTGAACAAGGTTCTGATATTGTATTTTTTTAGAACTTTTGCTAATTTATGTGAAACAGTACTTATGTAAGGAATTGATATATTGCTTTTGAATCTATTTGTTTCTTCTGAGTGATGTCTGGGAGGATTAAGAAGGAATTTGTTAATGATTTTCTTGGAATATCCATTAACTTCGAAAGAAGTTTTCAGATGGTTTATTTCTGTAAGCAGTTCATTTGGATCATCAAGAAGAGAACGGGCTCTATGTCCCAAGGTGGAAATTATTCCAAGCTTATGAGGAGGGAAATGATGAGATTGACTGTGCAGATATCTGTTGGTATGTGTGGGTTTTCTATATATCGATATTTTTAGTTTACCAGCAGAAGAGCGAGTCAGTTTGACATCAAGAAAAGGCAAGGAATTATCCGTTTCAAGCTCAGCAGTAAACTTAATACTTTGATGTCGGCTATTGAGATGTTCGAGGAAAACCATAAGGGATTCATATCCATGGCTCCAAACAATGAAGACATCATCCACATAACGTTTCCAAACTTTAGGTGTTAAAATAAAGGAAGAGATAGCCTTAGTTTCAAAATCTTCTAAGTAAATATTTACAAGAACAGGAGATAAAGGATTACCCATAGCCAGTCCATGATTTTGTTTGTAAATATTATCTATTTACAAACTATGGTATGGACTGAGGTAAATGACTGTCAGTTCAACGTGGCTAAGTGTAAGGTGATGCACTTTGGGAGGATGACATCGCATGCTGTTTACAATATTAACGGAACTGAACTGCGGGAAGTTGATGAGACAAGAGACTTGGGAGTTATTGTGGACAGAGAACTTAAGTTTAAAGGGCATATTGCAAAGATTGCCAAAACATTACATCAAATTACATGGTTGTTGAGGAACACACTAACGAGCAGTAATAGGGAAGTTATTGTTCCACTCTAAAAGGCATTAATAAGGCTGCATTTGTACTATTGTGCACAAATCTGGTCGCCAGGATTTCTTGGTGATGCGGAAATGGTGCAGAGGATTCAGAGGCGGGTTACAAAGATTGTTGCAGGTCTGTGGGATGTTCCCTATGAGGATAAATTGATGATCTGTGGGCTCCAAAAACTAGCTGATAGAGGTAGGAGAGGAGATATGATAGAAATATTTAAATTGTTAAATAGATTTTACAGGATTGATACTGATGATATTTTTAAGACTAGTGCAGGATGTGAGAAAACAAGGGGCCATCCCTGGAGATTGTGTAAAAGTGTGGTTAACAAGGGTGTTAGGACTACATTTTTTACTTGGAGGGTTGTGAATGGGTGGAATGCTTTGCCAGAACTGGTTGTGAATGCTTCAACTGTGAATGAATTTAAGGAGAGGTATGACAGGTATTGTGTAAATAATGGTTAGTGTGTCAATGTCGGGTCTCCCGCGAAGAGTCTTTTGACTCCATGGAGACACCGTTAAAATAATAATAATAATAATAATAATAATAATAATAATACCTCCCAACTTCGATTATTAAATCTATATTGCATTGTCTGGAAGTGAATAAAGAAGTTAATATATGTTACATAGATTTTGAAAAATCTTTTGACTTTGTAAAATGTGATAAGATGGTTGAAGTAGTGAAAAAGATTGGTATAGATTGGAAAGACAGAAGGCAAATTATTTCACTATATATGGGACAAACTGCCATGGTAAGAGACATATATGGTAAAACAGAACCAGGTATCATTGGACCAGGAGTAAGACAAGGCTGTTCTCTGTCACCAGTTTTGTTCAACATGTATTCCGAAGCAATGTTAAAAGAAGCACTGGAGAATTCAGAAGAAGGAATAAAGATTAGAGATAGACAGATATTTGCAATAAGATACGCAGATGACAAGGCATTACTATCAGATACTGAAACAGGACTACGATATCTGTTGAACAGATTACTGGAATCCTGTATCAATTATGGAATGAAAATTAACATGAGAAAAACAAAGGTAATGAAAATAGCAAGGCAAGAGGCAAATATGGATATCAGAATAAATGGGAAAAAGATTGAATCAATAAAGACATTTAAATATCTCACCTGCAGAAGACTGCGCACAACCTATTCATCTTGATAGCCATTAACACCACAATTAACATCACTTCCTCGATGTAATACATGATACGTAGTCAATTTAGTAGCAATACCATACATCGAGGTAGCAATACCATACAAACAGTACGTGAAAAATTAATCAAATATCTGGAGGTTGAAATTCATCAACAAATTAGGAACAAAACAGCAAAAAGAGTGTCAGTTGTCGTGAGAGCACTAGGAGCGATATATAATTTTTGAAACATCTGAATGGCTAAACCTCTGCTCAGGCAGGTGTGTGGGGATACTCACAAGCCCCCAGCTGTCAGACTGTGTTGCTGAGTGGATCCCATCGGGAGAGGGGGGGGGACGGGTATGTGTTAAGGCTTCAGATGAAAAACCATGATTTGGCTGTGGTGCAAGCCTATGCACCTAATCTGGAGTCAGAATACTCTGCCTTCCTAGAAGAAGTGGATGCTGCTTTTGACAGGGTGGGACATGGAATCAGTCCTGCTAATGGGTAACTTCAATGCACATGTTGCAACAGATGACCAGACATGGAGGGGTGTGGTTGGGAGAAACGGTGCCCCTGACCTTAACGCAAATGGGTTGAAATTATTGGACTTCTGCTGTACTAACAGCTTGTCCATAATGAATACCTCCTTCCAGCACCGAGATGTCCATAAGTATACCTGGTACCGGGATACCCTAGAACAAAGGTCTCTGATTGACTTCTTTATAGTCTCAGCAGACCTATTTTCCTCAGTGTTGGATGTTCGTGTGAGAAGAGGGGCAGAACTGTCAACTGATCACCACCTTGTTGTGTGCACTCTACGGCTTCAGTAACCAGATGCTACCATCAATACTGGTAGGCCTAAGCAGCTATACCGCGTGAAATGGGAGACACTGGAAAATGAGGCTGTGAGGAAGAATTTTGCAGATGACATTTCCTCCAGGTTCAAAGAGATTCCCAAGCATACTGCAGATGTTGAGGAGGAATGGAAGCTGTTCAGAACAGCTGTCACTGCCTCTGCACTCTCATGGTGTGGCAGAAAGAGGCTCGGCGTGGCAACGGGCAGTGAGAAAAGGACGCCTTGGTGGAACCAAGAAGTCCGAAAAACTGTCCTGGCCTACCTAACATGGCTTAGAGTCAGGTCACCTGAGATGCGTTTGCAGTATGCCGAGGCACGAAAAGCTGCTGCTAAGGCAGTAAAGACAGCAAAGCAGAAGGCTTGGGAATCCTTTGGAGAAAGATTAGACTCATTCTATGCAAATGCAAACAAAGTATTCTGGCAGACCATCCGCCGCCTTCGAGGGAGGAAATCGTGCAAAGCAAGGACAATTAAGGCCTCTGATGGTGCACTTTTAACAACCGAGAAGGATATCCTCCACAGATGGAGGGAATACTTTGAGAGCCTTCTTAACCCGGGTGTCCCAGCAGTTGTGGACATCCAAGAGGTGCATATCAGGGCAATGACTTGTCTTCTCCCAGCAGAAGAGGCCCATTTAGCAATAAAATCGCTAAAATCGGGCGAGGCTGATGTCGATGATGAAATTCGGCCCGAAATGCTAAAAGCCTTAAATCGAGACGGTGTTCTCTGGCTGACTCGAGTGTGTCAGGCTGCTTGGATATCTAGGCGAGCACCAACGCAATGGCAGACAGGAATAATAATACTAGTCTTTAAGAAGGGAGACCAGAAGGATTGCAATAACTATCGTGGCATCTCTCTCTGCTCAGCCTACCTTGGAAAGTGTATGCTAAGTGCTTGGAAAGACGGTGCAGGAGCATAGTTGAGTCAAAGTTACAGGAAGAACAATGTGGCTTTCGTCCTGGTAGAAGCACAACTGACCAAATCTTCACTTTAAGGCAAGTCTGAAAAATCTTGGGAATATGCCAAGAATGTCTACACATGTTTTGTGGACTTGGAGAAGGCACATGACCGGGTTCCTCGGGATATGCTTTGGCAAGTAGTACAGGAGTATGGAGTGGATGGTCAACTATTAGCTGCCATCAAGTCCCTGTATGAATGCCCAGAGTTTTGTGTCAGGGTAAACAGCACAAAGCCTGAACCTTTCACAGTCTCCGTTGGCCTCTGCCAAGGGTGTGTTCTGTCACCCCTCCTTTTCATAATATTTATGGACTGGATTAATAGGCACATCCGAGGCAGTGAGTGTGTCGGAATTGGAAAATGTAGCATTGGACGTCTGCTTTTTGCAGATGACCTAGTTCTGCTTAGCTCTTCCACAGATGACCTCCAGCGGACCCTGGATAGGTTTGTAGCTGTTTGTGCAGACGCCAGAATGAAGAACAGTGTGGCCAAAAACTGAAACATTTTTGGTCTCAAGAGAACCATCCCAGTGCACTCTAAATGTAAGTGGAGCCCTAATGAGGCAGGTGGAGAAGTTTAAATACCTTGGGTCCATATTCACGAATGATGGAAAATGGGACGTAGAGCTAGATACTCGAATTGGCTTAGCAAGCTCAATATTGCGGGAGCTTGGCCATTCGGTAGTACTGAAGCGGAAGTTAAGCCAGAAGGAAAAGCTTGCTGTCTTCGATACAGTCTATGTTCCCATCTTCACCTATGGTCATGCGAGTTGGGTAATGACCGAATGAATGCGGACACGAATCCAAGCGGCTGAAATGAGGTTCCTTCTAGGGGTTGCGGGGCTGACAAAACTCGACAGAGTCAGAAGCTCTGCAATTAGGGAAACCCTCAATACCCAACCGCTGCTTCTCCCTGTTGAGAGATCACAGTTACGTTGGTACGGGCACCTGATCAGAATGCCACAAGAGAGGTTCCCTCAGCAGGCCCTCTTTGCCAAGCCAGAGGACGGGAGGCCACTTGGAAGGCCAAGGACTCGCTGGACAGATTATATCCAAAACCTTGGGTGGACACGTTTGGGAATCCCACCAGAACACCTGAGCTTGGTGGCAGAAGATCGTGACCATTGGAAGTTCCTCTTGCAGCTGTTGCCCCCACTACCCAGTTAGGAAGAGTGGGCCTTGAAGATGTATGTATGTATGTATGTATGTATGTTAATACTGTGCAATTATACCTTTTCATTTTTAAATCATTTTCGGACCACTCTTTTTAACCATCTCTTTCTTAAACTATCCTACACACTTTGATATATGATATAAACGAAAATATATAATATAAATATTTATTAACTAGCCGACTCATTTTTTTGTATGGGGTATTTCAATATAACTTCTACACAATTCGTAATTCTACGATAAAAATAAACATAATTATAAGTGAGATTTTTCAAATTTTATGTTTATACCGTTCTTTTAACTCATTTCGCAAAAAAATATTATTTAAATTTACCTAGTGATAGATCAACAGAATAGAATTGCATATTTGATCTTTTATTCCGTCACCCAGTCGCCGTCGTTCAGTTGTCGTGTACCCCGTAATAATACACGTTTCATATCTCACAGAATTAACGCGCGGAGGCATATGATACACTGCCCAAGCGACAGTGTATCTAATGGCGTAACGTGCAATGACAAGGGCAAAAGAATATCGGCGTTAGATCGCAGTGCATTTGTTTCGTAATCTAAAGCGTTAATCGAACAATTCCAATTATTCAATCAATGTCAAAACATAAGCTGTAACCTTTAACATGTTGTATTGCATTTATATAATGTTGTAAGCATTGTTATTATTTATAAACACAAACAAAATTTAATTTTTTCATTTTTTCCTTGGGGGTGCTGCAGTGTCGCAGTGCTTCTGTACCAGCTGCCACTGCTAATGTGGTAGCATATTGTAACAGAATAAGTAACAGAATTAGTCGACATAAAAGGATTAATAGCACACAAAAACTCGTAAATAATCTTTAAGTATCCTATTATAGTTTTTTATTTATTCATATAATATTGGAAATGTACAAGTGCTCGCTAATGACTACAGTAAAAAAGCAAAGATGGAGGCAAGAAAACCAGCACAGATAAACCCAACCATACTATCAAGTGCAGCAGCTATAGAATAGACAGTATCAGGACAGTTCACCGAAAACAATTTATCGAAAGACAGTTTACCGAACGACAATTTATCGAAATGCAATTTATCGAAGAAACAATTCATAGAATAAACAATTCAACGAACAACAGTTAATCGAAAAAGCAATTCATCGAAAGGCAATTCGTCGAAAAAGCAATTCACCGATCAGCAGTTAATCGACAACACAATTTGTCGAAATGCAAAAGATCGAAAAACAATCGATTAACTGTTTTTCGATGAATTTTCATGGAATCTTTCCCGCAACTGGAGATAGTAATTTGTGACACACCATCGAGTGCATCAGAACTAATGGCAGCTGTGAACAACCTCAATTTCACTTCTACCAATGATGTATACGAGACCAGGCCCGACCTCACCTACCGCCAAGTCAAACAACTTCGCAAACAATAGAAGAAACACAACAAAGTGGCTGCGACACATGGTACGACTGCAAAAGAGGAATTCTAGTGAGAAAATCGAGTAGGGTTAACAATCATCGTGAAAACCAAAGTAGAAGTACTGCATAAGGAATGTGTATGACCCCGTTGGTCAAGTATAAACCGCACAGACGGTTTCAGATCCACCATACAAATATACATAATTTCTGCTCCAATCACAAAAGTATCATTTCAATTCTAGTATGTAAAACTCCTCCTGCTTTTCCTGAACAGGAACTCAAATTTCCCACTCTCCAAGCACGACTCGTCTGAACTTCCCCAAACATTCTCTTCGACTCTGTTCTGCTTAAGGGCAGCGTTTATGCATACCTTTGTTCTTACATACCATGTCAGAGTGCATTCAACACAGAATATCCCGATCACGATCTAATTTGACTGAAAATCACTCTGCCCTCTGTTAAATTTATATGCTGTTTACACTGTATTACTCTCCCAATCCCACCATCTTCTCGAAATTCTGATTTCCATTCTTCGAAAGTAGATGTCTTTCATTTCAACTTTCCTAGCAGTGAGATTATCTTCTTCGGAGATTTCAATGTACACAATACCAATTGACTTTCCTTCTCCACCTACACAGACCAAGCAGAAAGAGATGCAAAGACATTTGCCATCACAAATGACCTTAAACCTCGTAAACTGTTCATTCGCCCACCAAATAATCCCAACCACTCTGATCTCTTCCTCACTAGTGATCCCTCCACATATACCGAGGTTTTATCTTAGGTAATTTAGACCACAACCTTGACCATATCTATTCCCTCACTGAGCAACACGCGCGCGCACGACGGACGCACGCACACACACAGCCATTATAAGAACACCAAGTGAGATGATCAAGATTTCTGCCTAATTCTCGTGGCTGGATTATTGCCATCGGTCTTCCAAGCATATGAATCGAACGCATAACTGAAGTAATCCATTTAGAATGGAAGCACATATTCTCCATTCCATGCTAAATTCCTATCCCCTAAGTAGGAAATGGTGCTCAAAAGATGTATCAAGCTTCACAAATAAAGAATCAAGCATACCACAACTGGCTCTCATCAATAACTCTGCCTTCTCTCATCAAGTCAATAGCCAACTTCTACACTATATTGAAAGTACTCAACTAATAATCGACTGCCAGTATGAATTCCACCAATGCCGTTCAGTAGTGGGTATGCTCACCTGTCTCACACATCTGGATATGCAATATAGTAATGATTGACGAATCCCAACTGGTTGCATTAGATATATCCAAGACTTTCGACCAAGTTTTGGCACAAGGTCCTATTAAGTGAGCTTCCATCATTTGGTCTGTCCCATGATTTCTGTAACTGGCTCTCTAGTTTTCTCAATAGATGCACATTGCATTGATGGTTCCCTAACTGAGCAACTCATGCTGGGATCCCAGAACGTTATGGACGCTTGTCCACCCTGTTTCTTCTATACATCAATCACCTGCTCCAGTTGACTACCAATCCAATACATTTTTGCCGATTATTTATTATTTAGCGTATGATGTATAGGTCTCAGGAAATCAGAAAAAAAAATTTAAAACTCATATGCAATAGGTTGAAATGAATAAACATTAAAAATTAAGAGTCGGGAAAAGAGCTTAATCCTTAAATCCCGGATTCACTCCAGGGATTCGGCGATCAGTTTAAAAAAGTCCTCTTTAGTGCTTGCGAATGAGTAGATAGCGCTCTCAAGTACAATGTGATTAATAATCTGGATCCCACTTCTGCATTCACAGTTTGGAGTATTGGACCAGTTCCATTTATGCTAGAGATGCTTACATCTCCCATTTCCTGTTCTGATACTATTTAAAATGGTCCATACATGTCTAGGGAGATCAAAGCTTTTAAAATCCAAACGATATATTGGATTTTAAATGGGAATTTGAAGATTGGAGGTATGTTGAAGCCAATACTCTCCCCATGACGTGCATAGGTCAACGTTCTGGTTGTTCATTTGTATTGCACTCCTCCAGGCAGGGCGCCTGGATTTCGATCTTTTTGAGGCATGGAGGGAAATCTCTTGGTGGATAGGTAAGGAACTGTTTCCAATTATTTTTGTCCATAATTTATTTAAGGCTTGGGTCCTGCGAAGTGAGGGAGGGGCTATATTGCTGAGAGTTGGGAGCCAGTTGCCAGGAGTAGATCTAAGAACACCAGAGATTATTCTCATGATTTGATTCAGCTAAACATCGACTAAAGAAGCGTGTGCGCTATTCAGCCACACAGGCGCACAGTACTCTGCTGTAGAATAGACCAAAGACAGTGCGGTAGTATGCAGTGTGTTGGCATCAGCACCCCCAAGAAGTACCAGCAAGTTTATGAATTATATTATTACGACTTTTTAATTTTCCAGCGATATTTTCTAGATGATATTTAAATGTCAAACTTCTGTCTGGGGTAACTCCTAAGTATTTTGGATGATTATTATATTTCACCAGGTTATTGCTGAAGTAAACTTTTGGGATATAGTTGGCTTGGATATTATTTAAATGAATGGATGCGACTTCAGTTTTGTTCAGGTTAGGTTGTAATCGCCATCGTCTAAAGTATTTATCAGGTATAGACAGATCTTCAGTTAATATGTTCTCAGCTTTTTGAAATGTAGAATGTTGAGTTGCAATGGCATTATAGTTATCATACATGAATCTGCGTGATGGTGTCACTGGGATATCACTAATATATAAGTTAAAAAGCAATGGGACGAGAACTGACTCCTGAGGTAGACCATTTTTAATCTTAAAGAATTTACTTTTGGATTCACTGAGAGATACTTGTATCCATCTGTCTGCTAGCATTTCATTAATTAGGTTGGCTAGTTTTGTTGATGGAATAGTTTCTAAGAATTTTAAAATAAGACTCTCTCTCTCCACACTGTGTTATAGGCAGTAGAGAGGTCCACAAATACCGCTGTGGTTTTCAATTATTTTTCAAAACCATTCTCTATGAATGTTGTCAAGGCCCGTACTTGATCACCACAACTTCTGTCAGGTTTGAAGTCAGCCTGTTCCTGCGGAGTTGTATTATGTATTCTTGGAGAAATTCTGTTGTATATCATTCTTTCCAGAAGTTTCAGGCAGATGCTTAACGAGACGATAGTTGGAATAGTTGGACGGTGGTTGGAAGCAATTGTTGGCAGGGCTGCCACTGCTTGGGATTTTTCCCAAGATCTAGGGAATTTAGCCGCTACCTAGGGATCTAGGGATTTTTAATAAAACACTCCCAAAATCTTGGGAAATTTGAACAAAAGTTTTAATTTTAATATTTTTGTCATATTTTATTATTATATTCAGATTTTTTTTTAAAATAAATCTGATCAATATACCTTTTTGCTCTGTTCTGGTTTCGTTTTCTCTTTCTTATCGCACAGGTTTTACATCGTTACATACATATAGCGCAACCTCTTGCAGTTTTATCGTAGAGATCCTTATACTTGTACAGGGTTTGACAAATTGTTTAAATTATCAATATTTTTATTTATTTTCATATTTATGAGACTTCCAATCCAACCATATGGAGCTATCAAAGTAAAAACAGAAGTGGTATTCTCAAGCATTTAAAGAAGATTGGTTAAAATATCCTGAATTAAAAGATTGGCTGTAGCAAGACATGAACAGCAATGATACCAGTTACTGTAAGTGTTTTAATATTACATTTAAAAACGCAAACAAATCTGCTCTAATAAAGCATCAGCCAAACATAAAAGTAATTATCATTCTTCTGCGTCGACAGCTGTTATTACTCAATTTCTTAATAAAAAATCATCAACAGAGGATAAACAATTAGCTAGGAGTGAGTTAATAATTGCTAGCTTCTTTTCTGAGCATAACGTCCCATTTTCTCGTGTTGATCATTTTCTAACGATGTGTAAACGCGCATTTCCGGATAGCCAAATTGCTCGAAAGTTCACAATTAAGAAAACTAAACTTTCGTATGTTATTCAGGATGGAATATCATTCCATAAAAAGTCTCAACTTACCGAAATATGGAAGAATCAAAAATTTCCAATTATAATAGATGAGTACAGATAGTACAGATATCTCCGTCACTCAAATCTTGACTGTTGTTGTATGGTATTTTGATACAGATAAAAAAGATGTAGCTGATGCATTACTAGACACAGTATGTGTAGAAAACGGAAGTGCTAAAAGTCTTTACAGTGCTGTCAGAACTCTTCTGCGGGATCATAGCATTCCCCTTAGCAATATCATTGGGTTTGGTAGTGATAACTGTTCCTCCATGATGGGTGTTAACAGTGGATTTCAGAAACTGTTGAAAGATGACGACCATTCTGTTTTTTTGATGGGTTGCATTTGTCATTCATTTGCTCTATGAGCTAGTCATGCAGTCAGTGTTTTACCCTCATACTTAGAAGCATTTCTAAAGGATTTAACCTCCTCTTCTCCCGCATAAGCGGCAAAGAGATTTTGTACTCATTCAAGAAGATGATGATATAGCTACACATAAAATTCCCAAACTTGCTCAAACCAGGTGGCTGTCGATGGAAAAAGTGGTATCAACTATTTTAGAACAGTATGATGCATTAGTTCTATACTTCAAAATGAATCAAGGACAGATAAAATTGACAATGCCAAAAAAATTATGATACACTTACCTTGGAACCAGACCAATGCTTTTTTTCCTTCAGTATATTCTTGAAAAAAGTAAATACACTTAATATAGATTTTCAATCAGAGCATTTCAGGTTACACCAACTATTCCTAAATGTATCAACAGAATATCTCAATTTACTTAGTTGCTTCATTGAAGATGAGATTTTAAGAACAGCTAAATTATCAGAAAATCCAAGAAACCAAAACAATATAAAAATGTCAATGATATTTACTTCGGTGGTATTGCAATATGGCGCACTTAATTAGAAACCCTTTCGAAGATAACTCTATTTTGTTGAGATTTAAAAATTATTGTTTAAAAGTTCTTGTGGAATATAGTTCGCAAATAAAGAAAAGATTTGTCTTCGAAGAAGCCAGCACTGTCGCAAAATTAGGAATTTTTGACCTAAAAGTTGCTAGTGACCTTAGCCAGTCACCATCTACCATTATTCCTCTTGTTGCTCAATTCCCCTCACTTGTTGATGATATTAGGTTAAATCAAATAGATGATGAGTAGAGAAGTTATCGTCTCGTAGCATCAGATCTACCATTTCCTAAAGATATTGGCATTCATTGACTGACATAAAAGATGGCATGAATAATAATAATAAATATGGCTTACTGTCATATTTTATGATAAATCTTACTATTCTGCCGCATTCATCTGCATATGTGGAGCGAATTTTCTCACAAGTGAATTGTATAAAAACAAAATTAGCTAATTCATTAAAAACAGAAACTGTGAGAGACAGAATCCTAGAAAAGCAGTGCTTAGCGAGACAAAATGCAACGTGTTCTTCTTGGGAGCCACCGAAAATATTAATCAAGGAGTTGGAAAGTCACACAGTTCATAATAGATAGAAAAATCGACTTAATACCGCAAAGCAGCAAAGGGAATGTGATCAATTACCAGAAGATATTGGCGAAGAAGAAGAGGGAGGAAATGTCAATTAAAGTAAGTTAAGCATGTATTCTCGTATAATATAAACTTATAATTTTTTTTAAATGAAAGTATACTTTGTTACAGGAAAAGAGAATTAATAAAAAAAATGAGCAAATTTTTGTCATTTTTCTGGTCAGTTAGTAGGTAACTATTTAAATGTCAATTTTTTGGTATTTTATATTATGTTTTTAATTTATGTGTAATGTTTTAATTAAACCATGCAGAATTATAAATTAAAATCTCCCATGGTTATGCGCGGATGTTGTTGCTGGGACAGCACTTGATCAGGCCATTTAACTAAGGGAGGCTTATACACGTTGGTTATAGTATAACCAGATATTATAATGGATACACTATATACGTCCTCGCTAATGCTTGGTTCACAGATCTTATAATTTGAAATATTGTTTTTTATATATTTTGCCACACCATATTTGGGATGGTTTATACTATTGATCACATTATATCTATGTATTTTCCCTCTCGTTAGTAGGTCTAGGTCGTCCTTCGTGTGAGTTTCCTGAATTACAACTACATCTATTTGATGGTAATTCAAGATCTTAGTAAGAACTTCGCATTTAATCCTTCATATGCCTTCTATATTTAATTGGCATATTTTTAAGGGTGAGTCCATATTCTTGATTCTCAGGTCCTCAGTAGGTGTATGTCGGTTATCTGAGAGCCTGTGTCCGTGAGTCCTGCTAGGAGAATACGGAGCCATCTGTCGGCGTAGACGATTTAGCGTTACCAAGGGTGCACCACGAGGAGGCAGTCTACTTTACATCAATTTTTGCCGATGACAGTACACTAATGTACATTCCTAATGTACAAAACAACAAACTCTGCAAGCCTGAATTCTGATTTCCAAACTATTTCTGTTTTATATCCACAAAAAAAAAAAAAATATTATTATTCCAGCCATACCTTTGACAACACCCGAATCGCTAGGCAAGATGAGATCGCGCCCCTTGGGATTACCATGATATCCACACTCTGATCACATAAACACATTACCACTATTGCCAACTTGGCATCCAAAAATTAGCATTTAGTTCAAGGCATTACTTTACTCTATACAAATCAAAAATCCTCCCCTTCATCGAGTTGTCCTCTCATATCTGGCGAGGCGCCCCTAAAGGTTTCTTAAAAATACCCGACGCAATAGAGAGGATTGCAGTCTGACCGATTAATGACCCCTCTCTTTACAACTCACTCCAACCAAACCCTCAGAAGTGTCTACTATCTACTGCTTGCTTCTTCTATAAACATTTCGATGCTAAATGTTCATTAGATCTATCCACAATAATTGTTTTCCCCTATCTCCCAAATCCATTGAAACAGATGCAGCTGCCACTTAACATCCCTTCACAGTCTAACTCCATACTCAGAATAAGTTTTGCTTCCTCCTCTTTCGTTCCTACTGCTGATGTATTGTGGCACAGCCTTACCATCCATGTGTTTCCCAAGAGATACAATGCACAACAGAGCTTTCAAATCAAATGTGAACAAGATCCTTTTTCCCATTCGCTTCCCATACACAGTCATAACGTACTATAGGCTCAACATAAAAAAAAGATAAAAAAACTAACATGGAGGGTGAAGAGCAGGAAATGTTTGGGCAGTTAAACCTGCAAGCACAGAACAAGTGATCATTATGGGAGATTTTAATAATAGTAGTTTAAACTAGGTAGAGGAAATATCATAAAGCAGAAAATGAGTAGAATTTCTGGAATTGTTGAGGGTCAAATATCTTAGGCAGCATGTAACAGAGGAACACAAGGTTCACAAATTTTGAATTTTGTCCTGACATCAAAGGATCAGACTGCAGCTGAGATGTCATCCTTACACCGATGGCAAGAGTTAATGTGTTGTCTTGACAAAGACTCCATACTCGTAGAATAAGTTTTTCTTCCTCCTCTTTCATTCCTACTGTTCTTGTGTTGTGGAACAGCTTTCCCTTCCATGTGTTTCCCGAAAACTGCAAATCACAAGCATGAAAATCCAATATGAACGAGTAACTCGTTTCCCAATTCTCTTCCCATACAGGGTACTAATGTACCATCGGCTGAACAACCACCCTCTTGTGTATGCACCCATTAATAATGCGTTGCGAAATTTAGATATGTTGTACATGTTGCAGTGTACCATTGTTAATGTTTTACATATGTACAACTGCTCATGGCATATGAATTGTCGCTGGTTCACAATCACTGAAAAAAAGCTGTATCATTATAAATGATGCTTCAAAAATTTTGAATGTAGATGATATATTCCTGAGAAAGCTGTATATGAGCTGTTTAAACTAAAAAGTATGCAATGATTCCTCTCTGCTAAAGCCCATCTAGAGATTCTTTTCCCCAAGACTAATAGAATCTATATATTGGCTTACATGGAGTACCTAAGTAAAAAAGGCGAGTTAGTTTTCTGAGAAAGAAATTTTCTTCTACTGGAAGTTCCTATGTTTCAGCCCTCATCAAGGAAAATCAGTTAGAGAACATACACAATTTACTGACGATATATACTATTAATGGGTAGTAGATGGTGAAGTGTGTAGATGTGGATATTGATAGACTGTGCCCTCTTGAAATGAGACCTCACTCATGTGCCATAAAGACAGCAGTAATAATAATATACATACATAAATCCAATAATGCATTGTTTTCCTCAAAGGGCGTAGGCAAGAAAGATCAGCCATATATTTTTTGAACACTGATGGGTAACGAACTCCACCCTTAGTTGTCAATGACAACACTCGAGGGTATATGATTATTGTAGATATCTGGAAAGGAGAGTATCTCTGAAAATTGCTGCCATCTCATGGTCCCTAACCTTAATACCATATAGTATTTAAATTGAACATGTTTTGGTCATAAAGTATTACAAAATAAAGATTTATTGTTACATAGACCATATATTTACAATGTACTTAAGCTCTTACAAATTGCCTACCAGTTTCGCTAGTAACTGATCAGCTTTCTCAAGGCTTGCATAGTACAAAAAAGAGGTAAATGCAAAAAAGGTTTCAAAATACAAAGAACCGTTAGTACCTGTTAGGTAGCTAGGGTGAACCGTTCGCGTGACATAACTACTCAGCATCATGAACACGCGTTACATGCAAACGCGTAATATGATTATTTGCGTACTGTAGCTCTGTTGAACTGAGGGAGTTAATTAGATTTTTCTAGGTATCGTTCAGAATGGCCCCTTGATTTCTGTTTAGGTTACTTCCCGTACGTAGTACAACTGCCGCTTCTTTGAATACTCGATGTCTGTAATCCTCGTCTACGTAGGGCATGGAGCTGTTATTCCAGTCTATAGTGTGGTTCGAAGTTGAAAAGTGATGTGCCAATCCTGAGGTGATCGTTCTGTTGTGATTAACATCGCCTATATGTTCTTTCTGTCTTATTTCCAGGCTTCTCGAAGTCTGTCCGATGTAGGAAAGACCGCACGTACATGGAATATTATACACACCTGGATATTTATAAAATGGCACGCTGTCTTTAGGAGATCTTAGGACATGTCTTATGCTATTTGTTGGTTTAAATACAACCCTGATGTCATGTGTCTTTAACAATCTTGCAATTTTTGTTGAAGTTGAACCTATAAAGGGGATGACTGCTGTTGAGATATGCTGGGCGACTGTTCTTTCTTGTTGGTTATCTTTTTATAGAAATTTGTTGATGATGTGTCTAGGATAACCATTTTGTGATAGAGTTGTAGCTATTTGAGACAGTTCTGTTTGAATTTCTTCCTCGTCAGAGATATATTTTCTATCTCGATTTCTTAGCATGTGGATGATGCCCTGTTTCTGTGACCTATGATGGTTAGAAGAGTAATGTAGATATCTATTGTTAAAGACACATAACATCAGGGTTGTATTTAAACCAACAAATAGCATAAGACAGGTCCTAAGATCTCCTAAAGACAGTGTGCCATTTTATAAATATCCAGGTGTGTATAATATTCCATGCACGTGCGGTCTTTCCTATATCGGACAGACGTCGAGAAGCCTGGAAATAAGACAGAAAGAACATATAGGCGATGTTAATCACAACAGAACGATCACCTCAGGATTGGCACATCACTTTTCAACTCGAACCACACTATAGACTGGAATAACAGCTCCATGCCCTACGTAGACGAGGATTACAGACATCGAGTATTTAAAGAAGCGGCAATTGTACTACGCACGGGAAGTAACCTAAACAGAAATCAAGGGGCCATTCTGAACGATACCTGGAAAAATCTAATTAACTCCCTCAGTTCAACAGAGCTACAGTACGCAAATAATCATATTACGCGTTTGCATGTAACGCGTGTTCATGATGCTGAGTAGTTATGTCACGCGAACGGGTCACCCTACCTAACAGGTACTAACGGTTCTTTGTATTTTGAAACCTTTTTTGCATTTACCTCTTTTTTGTACTATGCCAGCTTTGAGAAAACTGGTCAGTTACTAGCGAAACCGGTAGGCAATTTGTAAGAGCTTAAGTACGTTGTAAATATATGGTCTATGTAACAATAAATCTTTATTTTACCATATAGTATAGTATTGTTTTAAATTGTGCAAGTTCTATGGTCTCTGTTCTTGAGTTACACAATTAAAATACGCATACGTTGGTGGAAAACCCTACTTACCTCCAAACGTTACTCCTTTTAAACAGTCAGGGTTATCCCATTATTGATTTATCAGGCTTGGTATATCCTGTTACCATGAAAATGCATCAGTTAATTTGAGAATTTAAAAAATTGGCAATACTGAATTTAATATAGATATTTCAAAGATTAAAGAAGCGTACGAAATTACACTAGTTCGAATTTGCATAAAAATGAAGAGATTATCTTAAACCGACTGTGGTAAGTATACATAAAAGACCAAAAATATGTCACTCGATTTTGGAAGACACTACACTGCATAGATTAACAAAGCTGGCATGTGGCATAACATGGAATACAGTGTCATCTTAGCAATTCTGTTATCATAAGTGTATAATTTAAAAATCATTGTTCCAGTAAACTGCAGCACATGGGGATGGATATAGGGTTGGTGAGGTGGATAAGAAGGTGGTTGATGGAGAGATATCAAAGAGTAGTTGTTTCAGGAGTAGTGTCCAAAGAAGGCCTGTGATTAGTGGAGTGCCACAGGGTTCTCTTCTTGGACTGCTATTGTGTAATTCGTACGTTAACGATATATAGGAAAGGATCTGTTCAGTGATTTGCTAATGATGCAAAGCTGAGTAGAGCAATAGTTAATACAAATGATGTTAAAATTTTGCAGGATGATTTGGATAGATTGGCAGACTGGGCAAAGGAGAAGGGATTTGAGTTTAATGTGGCAAAGAAAGTTTATGCATTTTGGGGTGAAAAATTTACCAGCTGTATAGCACATTGGTGACTCTGTACTCCAGAAAATTGACGAAATCAATGCATAGGCGTGTTAGCGCATAGGGATTTAAAGTTTAGGGGCACATAACAAAAGTGGTTATAGCAGCTAATCAGATTACTTGGCTACTGTAAAATACTTTGATGAGCAGAGACAATCAAATTATTATCGAGCCTTGATAAGACCCGATCTTGATTACTGTTCGCAGATCTAGGCTCCAGGGTTTCTTGGCGATGAGGAGGATTTGGAGAATTTCCAGAGGTGAGTGACCAACGTGGTAGCAGGTGTATGGAATGAAACTTACTAGAGCAGGTTGAAGATTTGTGGGTTACTGTAACTTGTTGACATACAGAAAAAGGTTGGTGTGATTGAAAGATTCAAATTATTGAAGGGTTTTTATCGGGTTAATTCTGAGGATTTTTTTCAGAAAAATTCTAGGTGGGAAAACTAGGGGCTTTCATTGAAAATCGAGTAAGAGCGCAATTTGCAACGGTGTTGGAAGTAGGTTTTTTGAATGAGTTCAAGCCAAAGTATGATAGATATATACTGCTCAAATGCTGGACAGTCTTGACGTGACGTTCGTTTAGGGCCTCCCTCGATGAGTCTAAGGATTAGCTTGTAATAATAATAATTGTGTTTTGATAAGGCCTGTGTAGCTTAGTGGAAGGACACTTGCATCCTCTGTGCTATGCTGCTCTAAGATACACTTATAGTTCAAATCTAGTCGCCAACTGAAGGAACGTTTTCTGAGATTGATAAGCGGGTTTTTTTATCCTGGAAACTCGAGTTTTTTGTCTCGTAAACTCAAGTAAATCGACCGTAGAACCCCATATTATTTCAGACAATAACATGTCCTGTTAGTTAGGTGCCAGGAAATGGCAGCACTTGTTTGCAGGTGGTGATGCACATGGGCCAGATATCTCTGATTGGCTACTGGTGGAGATTTAACTGCCCACCCAGTATCCAAAAGCTAGATAGTGTTTAAAAGCCTCGCCTACTCCCTATAAGGGAATAAAAGGCATTAGCTGATTATTTTAATTGTTTTGATATTCAACTGTTCCTGATGACGTCCAATCTGACGACTAATAAGATGACGACTATCACAGTGCATTAGAAATTAAGTTAATAAATATATTTTTTTTAAACTTTCACACTTTTGTGATTATACAAGTGATTTAATTTTTTGATTTCAATCTACATGCCTGACAGCACGATTTTTTCGAACCCAAGACAAAAGACTTGGGTTCGAATCTATTAGCCAACTAGAGGAACATTTTCTCGACCAGTTCTAGAGTTAGTCGATCTCTGGCACAAGCAAGGGGGTTTTTCGTCCCACAAACTCAAGAAAATTGACCACAGAACTCACTATTTTCACATTAAAAATATTGTTAGGAACCACGAGATGGTGATACTTGCTAGCCGCCTTCTTCACTACATACCAATTAATTAGTGATAGCCTTAGGCCTGCTATCTCTGATTGGCTACCAGTGGATAATGATCTGCCCACTCAGTCTCCAAAAACTTAGGACTAAAATGGCCTCGCCTACTTCCCGTGCAGGAACAAAAAGGCATTAGATAATTTTTTTACATTGGAACATACATATATCGTTCAGTCTTATTTTGAAAATGCAGTATATCTCAGTTCAAGTGGTGCCTGCATTCTCTACCCTAGGCCGCCCTAAGACAGACTTAAGTTCAAGTCTAGTTCCTTACTGGAGGAACTTTTTTATATCTTTCTTCAACCGGTTCCCGGGTTAGTAGACATATGGCATGGACAAGCAGGTTTTTTTCTCCCAGAAACTTTTTTCTGTAAAGTCAAGAAAATTGACAGCAGAATCTACATTATTTCAGACAGTACCACATCCTGTTAGGGTTAGGTACCAAGAGACGGTAGCACTTGTTTGCCTGTCTCTTCATTTGTGGCTTATAATTAGTGTCATTGAGCATTATCTCTGATTGGCTACCAATAGAGATTAAATTAAATGGCCCACCTAGTCTTCAAAATCTAGCTAGTGTTAAAAGGGTTCACTTACTTCCTATATAAGGGTATAAAGGCATTAGATGATTTTTTTTGAAAATAACTGCTAACGCCTTTGATTCCCTTACAATTAGTAATTGAGGCCGTTTTAGGCCTATCTTTATTTTTTGGAGAGTGAGGGGGGGGGTTCAACCTCCATCTGATGCCAGTTAGAGATAGCTGGCTCAAAACTATCACTAACAATATCTGGCATCTAGTGAAAAGAGGCAGCTGAAATAGTGTCGGCATCTCGTTGCCTCTAATCCTAATACTATTTATTTATTGTCTGAGATAGTGTCAGCAAATGTGCTTATCGTCTAGATTTGAAACAAAGTATTCCTTCAGGCGATCAAGCGCCATGGAGTGCAAACGCACCTTCCACTGACCTACTATTATTATTATACTATCTTCTAACTCCATTTCCATGGAGTTAGATGATTCATCACAGAAAATGTTATTCACAAAATACCTATTATACCTCTCCTCAATGCCATAAATAGGCAGGTGCAACGGGTGCACAGGTAAAGGACAAAGGGTGCCTGGAATAGGATATCATCAGTATTATATTTTCATTTTCAAAATTTGCTGCTGTTGAGAAGATCCCATAACGTTTTTGGTTAAAGTTTGAGGTTAGGATTATGTTTTAAAGCTTCTGTTGATTCCATAAACAATCTCTCTGACATAGTATAGTACCTTCTGTGTAGGACTTTTTTTTTTCAATTGATCCTGTGTGAAGTGATATCCAAGGCATAGTCTGCTACACCTAAGTTCCCATAATAATAGTGCTGGATGTATTTTTTGTTCACCAAGGCGAATGTCAGCAGTTCTTCCTATCTCCCCATAGTAAGCCCGGTTAGAAGAACAGGGCACTTCATAAACTTTTGGATGTGATAAAGAAGAGAGAGTTTATCGTTAGATGAATAACAGTTACAAGATCACGTCGTTGTGACTTGATCACCGGTAGCCTTAACAGACGAAGCTGATAATGCGTTAAGTCGAGGATATAAATTTGCCGTTACTCCAGGCAAGATCCAAAATAATAGCTTCAATTAAACGATGTTCCCTCAGCAAAAGCCAATAACATTCGTTTGGATATGGTCAGCATCCATAGTGGAATTAATATGTAGCTCATTATATTAATTATACAGAATTACTATTTTATACCGTAACTCACGAATTTCAAAATAACTTGACACCTCAAACTCTTGGTGACTCCTTATACGTTCACAATATTTTAGCTATTTACTTTATATATATATATATATATATATATATATAAAGTAAATAATCCAGGAAAGTTTACTTGCAAGGAAAGAAAAAATTCCTCTTTTAAGCTGCTTCAAAACTATTCAAAAGTTCCGAAAAACAGGTCATTCAAATAAAAGGGTAAATTGGGCATTTACAAATATGCCTGAAAATGTGAAATACTTGGCCACCAGCGAAAACGTGTACCCCCCCTCCCCGGTAAACCTCATGTGATACATCTTCGTTTAAGGATCAAAAACGAATGGAAAACAGCACGTGCAAGGTTAGTTCTTGAGTAATTTTTCAGAAACATGGAGATGTAAGTTTTGTCCTGGTTGCAATAAAATTTGGGTCTAGCAGATTTGAGGGCATGCATACCCACACACACACACACACATATATATATACCCTAATTTTCGCCTTATAAGACGCGCTTTTTTGTACCTAAAATTAATCTGATAATTAGGATGCGTCATCGCTTGTCGGTAATGCGCGATCAGTTTGAATAGTAGCTGCATGATCGTTAACAGCCACGCATTTAAACTAGTAATCAATACATTATAATATATAATTTTTTTTAAATGTATAACCCACGGATTCTACGAAACACCGACAATAGCTATACGATTGAGTTTAGCCGCCGCACCTTCGAGTCTGGTCTACGAGCTATTCTGCAATGGATTTCAGAAAACCTCATCAACTTCAATTCTAATAAGACACAGTTCTGTCCTATTTTTCATAAAAAATGAACTACTTTTTCCTAGTACAGTGGAACCTCGGTGGTCGAACGACCGATCTCGAACAAATCGGTTCCCGAACATGTTTTCTGAACAAAAAAACTCACCGCTTTCCGAACAAACCGGTAACCACGTGCTGAGATGTAAGGCGGGAGAGCGTCAGCCTCAGCTCAGTGCAAACACCTGCTCGAATTTTCAGTGCGATTTCTCGATTCATAAATTACAACTCTCCTCCGTATAGTTAAAGTGAAGTTAAATTTTCGTCTATATTTTATCTATTTATTGTTTATTCTTTTTTTGTGTAGGATTTTATGCATGAAGTACTGTTATAAAGGTTTAAACAAGCAATCATCTTGGGTTCGGGAACGGATTAATTCATTTTAAGTTAATTCTTATGGGAAAATGGTTTCAGCTTTCAAACCAATAGCTTCCCGAACAGCCGTTAGGTACGAATTATGTTCGACAACCGAGGTTCCACTATATATTCTATATTTATTCTATATATTCTATATTTCCATGGGAAAGGCTTATCTGAAATATCAATAATTCCCCCACTTAGTACTAAGCTCGTTGGAACACGCGCAGCTGCTGCTCATCCCTTCAGTGCACCAGATTTGTTACAAAACCTGGAATGTTCCATTACATCAAACAGGGCTATCCAGACAATTGTTGATAGATTGTGTGCGCGCCTGTGCAATAGCATTTGCATTCACAGCTCTAAGCTGTCAGAACAACTCTACATAGTATAGTAGTGAAGAAATTAATCCAAGTTTTTCCATCCTTCTTTAAGTTTTGGTCGAGTGCCGCATATTTTAACTGTTTCTAAGATGTTTTATTCATTTTGTTATAAAATGGGTACATGTCAAGGAGTTCAAAAATAAGTACTCCAAGCACACATCAATGAGTCCGTGTGGTACTGCAATTTTAAGAGGTTTAGGGAGACAGGTATCTTTTCTCCTGACAGCAAAGGAAAATGTAGGGAAAACAGGAAAACTATACTTACTCTAGCTCGTTTACTAGTTATTACAAAGATTAGAATGCTGAGAGGTGGAAGGTCATATTCTCAGATGAACCAATTCTTTGTCCAAGGAAAGCGAGTAATGTTTGCAAACCAGCTGCTGGGAAGACTTCTCCCACCCACCTTCAACAAGCTTCTAAACACCCAGTCAAAAATATGTTCTGGGGTTGTCTTACACATGATGGTCAATGATCACTTGTGCTTATTGATGGTATGATGAAAAGTGGCCAATACGTAAAAATATTGAAGACACTTTGAAGTGGTCCCGCAGATCCAGAAAGACAAAGAACTCAACTTCCAACAGGATCTTTTTCCATGCCACTCTTAAAAAAAAAGTGAAAAGTTGCTCAAAAATCACTCTCAATTGCTTCAGTGGCCAGGTAACTCTCCTGATATTAACTCAATAAAACTTAATATAATTAATTATAAAAGTATGGTTTTGAGATGTAGACAAGAAAAATGTGTTCTACACCCTCTGTCCAAAAAAAAAAAAAAAAGAAACCGAATTTTGCCGCTTGAACATCTTCAATGGTGTCGTATCGCTTTCCTTTAATTGGCAAATGAAGTCGGGGAAACAGAAAGAAGTCACATGGTGCTAAATCAGGTGAATACGGTGAGTGATCCAACGTACAAACTTGGTTTTTGATCAAAAACTGTCTCTCACTGTTCGAACAATGGGATGATGCATTATTGTGCAAAAGTGACCAGCTGCCTGCTTCACGATATTCATACCGTATACCGTACGACTAATTTTCGCTATCAATCACTTCAAAACTTTGAGGCTACTTATTTTTCTGCCCCTATTCTGGTGGTCTCCACTCAACATCACCAATAACGATTGTTTCACGAAAGTTTGAGTCGTTACAAGTTTTCCGAAACAAGAGTTACGGTTTCGATGAGTTTTCCTTGTAGTGTTCAATTCGATACATTTTTTGGTCGTCGGTCAACAAATGGCGAAATGAATTTACGAAGGCACGAACTCTCGGTCAAAATGTGCAGTTGATTTTGGAATTCCCAATTTATCTCAAGGACAATTTCGGGTTTTCTTTTTAGTATAACTTCGCTCAGTTCAGTTTTTGGACAGCCCAGCATTTTGTCGTCCTTAAGCGTCTCACGACCACTTTGAAATCGCTTAACCACTCAAACTTGAGTACGAGATGAGCATTCATCACCATATGCTTTTTTGAAGCGTTTCGGAAAGCTTTTACCAAGTTTAACGCAAATGTCAATCGCAGCTCTCTGTTGAAACTCATTTTCCGAACATTTGTCAAAACTCACTCTTGGCACTATAACTCGGCTTCTAATGAAACAGTTAACACAACACTATTGAAGGTAGCCGCTTTCAACAACAAAAAGATGGTGCCACTAGGCTCTTCTATTTTCGAAAAGTTCGGTTTCTTTTGGACAGAGGGTGTACATTGGTAGAGTCCATGCCTAAGTGAATTAATGAACTTGTTAGGCACAGGAGCACATTTAAACTACTCAGTAAAGTGAGTTTAATTATTGTACTTATTTCCTTGAAAAATTAAAATTTTTCTCAAAAATCAGTGCAACTGTATTATATAATATCCTTGCATAACAAAAACTTGCTTTAGCTGCAGAGAACTAGCAGGCATAGGCCATGAGTAATCACCAGCACCGATTTCATATACCAATTTCCCAAACTTTTACGACGGAACACTTCACAAATCCTGAAATTTTCACTGAACATATTGGTTATTTTGTAATGTATTAATTAATAATTTTAGCTGATTTTTATTATTATCAATTAATCATTAATTAATTTGTGATTTTCATTGACATATCCCATTCTGATCACCAAAAATGTATATTATTATATAAATGGAATTTATATAATAAAAATTTCAGCATTCACTCGCAAGTACTTATGAGTGAATGCAGACTTTTTCTCCTGTGTGCTGGTAGTTTTTCCCTCCTTTTGTACATTGGGGAGATCGATTTGTAGGCTGGTGGTGGATGATCCTTGTCTCTTATTTATATTAAAATCTGCAGGCCTGTTACTTTAAAAAATCGCGGCACTAGGGTTTCAAAACTTTCACCCTACAATACGAACTTTCGAAGAAAGTATTCAGTATTACTAGATTTGAGAACCAGATACCTTGATCTTCTTTAGTGGAAAAATTTTCTTTATACTTCCTTGCTAATTGGTCACTAATATTTGCAACACAGGTGTTATTTCCTTCAGTTTTGAGAACAAAGGATACGCCGCTCACTGTTATAATCTGCTTGCGGGCAATTTTTATGATCAGTCATAAACACCGGTATTCCCTTTCCCAAATGTTGAAAGGTTTCGATGTGTGAAAATTTAACGATAATTCATGAATCCTTCCACATTTAAAAATACACAGCTTGGTCACAAACATCTGCTGCACAGAAGTTATTAGGCATTCTGAGTCTGAGCTTTGACATATTTACGAATATTATTCTCCTCAGAATATTTCTGCTATGAAATATTTATTCATGAAAGATGCTTAGAAAACTAAAATGACATATTCCAGAACTTCTCTCAGAACATGGTTTGGGAAACCTTGACATATACCATCTGTTGTCAAAGAATTAGCATTCAAATAACTATCATGTGTTCAAACCAGATTTAACTTAATATATGATCTTGAGAAAGATTAGAGGCATGAACAGATGGCATCAATGGCAATATCATATTAAAAATGAGGATATTAGGAAAGAATTTGATATTGTCAGCATCCAGGAATGTGTTAGCAGAGCTAATCTCAGGTGGTATGGTAACTTAAATAGAATGGGCAAGCAAAGATTAGCAAAACAAGTGTTCTCTGCCAGGTTGGCAGCAAAACGACCCAGAGGAAGAACAAGATATAGGTGGATTGATACGGTACAAAGTGCCTTAGACGATAGAAATATAAGATCTGATAATGTTGGAGTCTTGACAAGTAACAGACTGATTTGGAGGAAAATTGTAGATAGGAAGTTAGTAATGATGTAAATTGTTCATGTAGTACTATCATATCCTGTACACCCCTTGAGGGTACATGTCATGAATTTGATGATAACTATCATGTTTCACTCCTCTTCTTGGAGAGGTAGTTTTCAGAATGTTAATGTTCCTCCCCACACCAAATGCTACCGTCTTTCTCCGAAAATAAGACTGGGTCTTATATTAATTTTTGCTCAAAAATACACATTAGGGCTTATTTTCAGGGAATGTCTTATTTTTTCATACAACAATCTACATTTATTCCATCACAACACACAATGCATTGAATTATGAAGATTCATATTATACACAACCATGTCCATTATCAAGTGCGCACGTTATTTGTGAGTTGTGTCTGTGCTCCGATGGTCATTCGGCAACAAGTCTCGAGTTCATCTGGTTACTTCTCGTCAAAAGGTGCGTGTTGGGTAGTTACAAATACTTAATTATAATTTATTTTAAGTATTAATGTCAATAATATTATTTATTTACATTTAATTATATATTTATATTATTATTTTATAATTCAATACGTCCGTCGTATGTTGCAACAGACGTACTAAATGCATCCGCCTGGCTGACGATCTTCACTGGGGCTTATATTATGAGCATCCTGAAAAATCATGCCAAGGCTTATTTTCTGGTTAGGTCTTATTTTCAGGGAAAGATGGTATTAAAATAACATTCTTCTTTCATACATTTACACTTTTTTTCCCAAATAGGAAAAGAAACAGAGCATACATAATAAAGTACTGAACAATTTGCTGCAGTGAACTTCTTTTAGCAAAGAAATTTACTACAGCAAACTATTCCTGTGGTCTTTAGGAGTTGAATGTAAGTGATTCCATTTTACACATGGAAGGAATACATTTAAGAGAACTTTTAATTTTTTTTTATTGAAAAACTTCTTTACATATGAAATCACTGACATTTAAAAAGTGACTCACACATTTCATTGATATATATAATATATATATATATATATACATACACACACACAGAGCTAAAATAAATTGTTCAATTATGTGATTTTTACATATATAAAATAAACCAGAAAGTAAAATAACTTGAATGGTTAAGGTGTGAGCACATTTGTATATTTATGTTTGTGCATAGACAATTCATACACACACACACACACACTTTTTTTAACTATATAATGAATACAACTAATTCTATTATCCAAATATGGTTTAAAACAGAAATTTAAGGTTAATTTCAGGAATTCATATAATACAAAAATTTGTTTTTAGCATATCTGCTAATTATATATTAATCAAAACTTTTCAATCTTTTACAACTTTTAATAGTTAACATTCAAGCAAATTTCATTTTATATTCAGTTTTTGATTCTGAAGTGATTACAATATACAAAAAGAAATGTGCTGAAAATTCCAATATCGATACTTGCTAAGAAAATGATCTACCGAAATGCTAGTTTCATGTTTAGCAATTAACGAAAGTTTTTACAGAAATACAGGTTGTCAAAACAATAGCAATGATTCAGCAATTGAGAGAGGACGGATTTCTGTACTAATAACAAGAATTGAATGACATTTAATGTACTCTGAAGCTAAAAACATGGATACATGAAAATAATAAACAAGTGAAAATAACTGGATGATGAAAGTATTTTAGGCATTAAAATGGTGTGTAACTATTTCCTCTCATCATGCTTGTTCTTCCTCCTCTTCCACCCATATTAACTGGAAAACCAGAATTCATATGGTCAGATCTGAAGCATCCTCCATTATATCCATGAGAACCATCCATACCTAGAAAATTTTACTTTTTTAATATTTAAATAAATACCATTTTTGTTATCTATATTCAATAAGGTCAGACTCAATAGTGTATAACATGCAAAAACTGAGCACATGCAACAATCAATATTTATCTCACACTGAAAAGAACTATTCAATACTTCATGGAATTTGAGTTACTCAAAAGGATTGGCATAAACTATACATAAAAAGTACAAACCGATTTCATGTTGAACCAGTTTTAAAATAAAACTCAACCTACTGCGATTAAAACTCTTTTTTAAAAAATTTATATATTGTACCAAACACAAGTCTGACTTATAAAGGGCTACATGCAGAAAACTTGCGTCTTACACAAATGGCAGCCATACCTTCTAGACTCATGCAAAGGCTGTTAGACACCCCCCCCCCCCCCCCAATCTAGATGGCACTATTTCGACACCTAAAGACAAAGCATCTTCTGACAGGATTTTTATTTTCAAACTCCTGTAGACTGACCAGGCAAACCACTTACAATAATGCCAGGAATGATAACTGCATACCTCTTGTGGCCTTCTGCTGGAAAGAATCTTGAACAACTAAGGTAGAGTAGATGAGCACAGTAAAAAACACCATTATACGATCCACTGTAACAAACTACAGAAAAGTTCCAGCTGAAGTCCCAATAGAACCAATGTTATTTTAAGCTCATTATTAATAGTGAACTGAATTTCCTAGCAAGTAACATCACAATCAGGAGGCAAGGGAAATAGTCTGAGTCTGTCAAATCAGGAAGCTTGCATACTAGTGTATTACTTTCCCCCTACTCTTCATAAATGGAGGTGAACAAGTTGATTGATAGCTGGTTTTCATGTTTTTAAGGTGAGTGACATTGTGGATTTCCAATTTATAATTTCACACTCTTCTAGTGGGAAGTCAGCATAATTACACTAAATTAGCAATTTTTTTTTTACAATAAATAGCAAACCCTGCATGATAAACTATTTTATGGTCTTGTAGAAAGTTTTTTCACTCTGTTATAAGCTTCTGAAGAAATTATATTCTTTTTAATCCTTTATCCAAGTGTAAGCAAAATAGTTTGTGTATCCCATAATGCAGAGCACATCCTTTCAACACGTGTGCAAGGCTAGCATTATGGGAAAGGCACTGCCCAGACAGGTTTCGGCTTTTATTGGGGAGGGCCATTTACTTGTGAAAGCTACTATTATTCTTATCGTCTTTACTTCTTTTTTTAATTCACTTTCTGTATTTCTCAACTTGTTTTCTACATTTGAATTTTTGCACCTTTTACTGATTTATACCAACATACTTCTGACACAAACTCTCCCAATATTAAAATTCCTGGTACAATGACATCTTGTCTGCCATTGTCCTGGTTCATTTTGGTGCCATTACCTCTACTGTACTTTTTATATATATAAAAATACACCAGCTAAAGACAAACAAATAATGCACACCAAATCGTACAAAAAAATCACTCCATCACTCATTAAAAACTAAATCAACAAGAATATAAAATATTAGAATATTTGAACTGGGTTAATAGCAGTAGAATTCTGTTTGATGGACAGCATGGGCTTGATAAAGGAAGATTAAATTGGATGAATGGGCTGATGTGTGGGGGATATAAGTTCAATGTAGCAAAGGGTACAGTTTTAAAATTTGGGATGCAGAGATATCTTAGAAGAGGTGGAGGAGATAAAAGATCTGGGTGGCGATGGATAGGGACTGGAAATTTTGTGGACATTTTGCTAAAACTGCAAGGACAGAACAGTGGATTATGCATTGTTAAAATGTGGCAGTCAAAATTCTGTATGCTATTCCATTCTAGTTTACTCTTATTTTTTTCTCTTTCATAATACGAAACACAGACTTGATTCACAACACAAATTATATTTAGCTTTTGTCAATGCAAATGTGAAAATCAAAGGTAAATGATGATTTTTTTTAAACTGAAATAATGCAATGCCAAATATGAAAATTTCTGCACAAGGTAGAAAAAACACCAATCTAATTTTGTGCTTTATTTTCCAGTTAAATTTTAAAAAACATAATTCAAAGTCGAGAAAATTTATTTAAATTAAGGAGATATTAAATCCCACATTGTTTTAAAACAGAATAAGAAATCACATTATGAAGGAATGTGGTATTAAACCTGATATCAAAATTGGAGATGTTAATGTCAGCTCTTTGCTTTATGCAGATGATGTTATACTTCTAAATAAATCCGCTACAAGTCTGCAAGATTCTCTGACTAAATTGAATAGCTGTTGTAATAGATATGGTATGAAGGTCAGCAATAAAAAGACAAAGACAATGAAAATAGGCAGAATCATTGAAAATGTCAACTGTGTTGTGAATGGAGAACCTGTGGAACAAGTAAAACATTTCAGCTACTTAGGCACAATTTTTACTGAAGATGGTAAACTAAATATAGAAATAGACAACAGAATCAGCAAAGCTGGTATCGTGGGAAGTCAATTGAATAAATTCATATGGAATAAGAAAGAAATTAGTCGGAACACTAAATTAGCTGTATACAAGACTGTGTTCAAACCAATTTTAACTTATGGATCTGAGAGCTGGGTCAGAAGTAAAACACTTGACCAAAGACTAGAGACCGCAGATATGAGAGAGTCCTGAGAAAGATTAGAGGCGTGAACAGATGGCATCAATGGCAATATCATATTAAAAATGAGGATATTAGGAAAGAACTTGACATTGTCAGCATCCAGGAATGCGTTAGCAGAGCTAATCTCAGATGGTATGGTCACTTAAATAGAATGGGAGAGGAAAGATTAGCAAAACAAGTGTTCTCTGCCAGGTTGGCAGGAAAACGACCCAGAGGAAGACCAAGATATAGGTGGATTGATACGGTACAAAGTGCCTTAGACGATAGAAATATAAGATCTGATAATGTTGGAGTCTTGACAAGTAACAGACTGATTTGGAGGAAAATTGAAGATAGGAAGTTAGTAATGGTGTAATTTTTTCATGTAGTACTGTCATATCCTGTACACCCCTTGAGGGTACATGGCAGGAATTTGATGATGATGATGATGATGATGATGATGATAAGAAACTCAGAGATTGGAATCAGAGAGTTTCATGCCGAATATAGTAAACTATAAAAATATCGGCAAATACTAGCGTGAGTTAATGCAAGTAGTCATAGTATGTAGTACAATAACGGGCAACTTGTTGCAAAGGTGAGTAAAGTTCTGATTGCTATTCTTTGGTATTTTCCATAATGCAAAAACACACTTCCTAGGAAATGTATGCTGTTATTACATTATGGTAGGAGGTCACTACCCAGACCGGTTTCAGCCTTTTTTGAGGCTTCATCAGTGAGTAGCTAGACCAAATTAATACCAAAGGGTATAGCGAAAAGAACTTATATACTCTGCTATATGAGTTGTCCAAAAGGTGCACATGATAATACATAAATACATTAAGTTGCTTAAATATTTTTATATATTTAAGCAACTTAAAAAAGATAAAATAATAAATTATTTTATATTTTTATAGTTTACTATATTCAGCATGAAACTTTCTGATTCCAATCTCTGAGTTTCTTATTCGGTTTTAAACAAATGTGGGATTTAATATCCCCTTAATTTAAATAGTGTTTATATCGCCGAAATGAAGCCTGTTGGCTCTTTATATTTAAGCAACGAGAAAATTTATTTTTAAAATGTTTTAAAGGCGTTGCTTTTCTGTTCACAACTTAGTCTAGAATCTCAACGAGAATATCAGTCAGAGGGGATGTGTTGGGTATGACTACAGGTTGCATAATTCAACTCTATCTTCCAATCAATCATTCTTTGACCTTACACTTTCTTTAAGATCTACAGAATATTTCCACATAATCTGACCATAAATGGAGGATCAGATTTTATAGAGGTAAAGGCTAAAATTGCTGCTAATGTCACATCATGTAACTAATTCTGGTGATTTATTCCTTGACTGTTTTATCTACTTCATCTAAAAAAAAAAAAAAAAAAAACTGCAATACAGAATATGCTTGCTATAGCAAACCCCCCAGGGACCAACTTTGTCATAATGCAAGGTTTGCAAGCAGTAAATGCAATTGAAACAAAGAACTACACAAACTGATAATGTGAAAAAAAGTACAAATGCAAACAGCCTGCAATAATCAGCCTCCTAATTGGACAGACTTAATGGACATTATGTATCTACAATTAAGTAAAGAAATTCATCTACTACACTGTAGTTATTGCTTGACATGGGTATGCTATCCATTCAGTCGATGAGGCCAATAACTCTTTGTTATTTACAGCAAATCAGCAAAAATGTTTAATGTTACAATAATATATTCCTACATAATACACAAATATGTAGTTAAAATAAATTGAACTGATAACATACCTCCAAATTGTGTAGGTGAAAAGCTCCTACCACTTATTCCATTTCCCATATTTCCCCCAAATCTCATGCCTCCACCTACATTACAATCAGAATCAAAGGGTCTATTCAATCTTCCAAATCCTTCTCCAGCATCTCCAAGAGAGCTTGGCGTCGAATTCAAGAACAACTCAATGTAACGATATTCTACAAAGAAAAACAAGTCTAGTATTAAAAGTTCACTTATCAGAAATTATGAAATATTAAGTTACAATGTTATTGGCAAAAGTTAAAAATTTCCTAAGGACATAGTTAAGGAATTAATGTAGAGTGCTTACAGAAAACTATGCAGAGACATCTCAGTATGGAATATGCCGACCCCAAATTATGACGTAGCTCTCACCACATTGTACCATGCTTAGAACTAAGTGATTCGGGAAATTCTTGAGGCAGACTGGCCCATTCCTCCTTTGGAGCAAGGCGTTGTTTTCTGGAGGGGGAATTTCAAGCAGCAATGCATCTCCCTATTCTGTTCCAAATATGTTCTATGGGGTTGAGATCTGGGTAGTGTACAGACCACTTGATTCGATTAATATCTTCAGTCTCCAAAAGTATCTCCATTGCTTGTGTACGATGCGACATTTTTATCCATAAAAATGAATTCTTTGCCTACAACACCACAGAACAATCGAACATGATGTTGAAGAACTTCGTTGCACTATTGTTCACCAATCACTTCGTGTGTCCATTATGTATGTCTCCCCAAACAATGAACCGAGCACCATCCCTTTCAAGAACATTCTGACAGTGGTAAACAGTACCACTTTCACTCCAGATCACGTGTTGTCTAGAATCAGAGGAAAGACTAAAACAACTCATCTTTAAAAGAGCATATTAGCCCATTGGTGTCTTGTCTAGTTTTTACAGAACACACAACTGAAAATGCACTCTATGATAAGCTGTGGATAAAGGGACATAAGACTACAGGCCTACTTGTCGCAGGCAACTTGCCACAGTTTGATGAAATATCTGCATACCTGTGCGCGAATGGAACCAATCATCACAAGCTGACCTACCGTGATGCATCAATTATGTTTTGCTGTCATAGCCAAAAATCTATCTTGATGCTCCGTGGTAGAGTGAGCTCAACCTCTTTATCTCTTTGACAATGTCAGTAATTCTGCTGTCTTCTTTAAGCTTTCTCAATAATTCTTCCCCACATGAAACCATGTAGATACATATAAAGTTTGCTTTATTCCTTCACACACAATCCACTTAGCACAGCTTCTTAAAATTTATCCTGTTGAGTGCTACCACATGACCCCTTTGACTGTGATTTGAAGGTTAGCATACCAGCTCTCCAACAAACAGGTTGCAGGTTCGAATCCTGCTGCACGCATGTTTGTAGTTGTCTTTAGGTGGCTTGAATGTTTGATCTCTAGATCAGGGTTTCTGGACTATGTAAAAACATAAAAATTACAAATACATAAATATATAAATTGATAAAAAAAAATTGTGTGTGTGAATCCTTAGTCCACCCATAGCATAAATGCCACTATGGGTTTACTAATAACATTTCATGAGTGGGAACCGCTTAAAAAACCCCAACAGCATGAATAGGTTTTCTACAGATGGAGAAGGATAATGAGCCATTAGGAAGTCATGTCACTAGTGTATCTAAAAAGGGGAGACTGTTATTACTTTTGTTTTCTTATGGCGAAGTTCATTTTAGGATGTTAGCTATTAAGATGCACCAAAAATGTCTGGATCATTAGGCAATCAAATAGCAAACACATCAACATGGTGCAGGCAAACTGTTGGTTTTTGGTCCAGATATATTTGGGAGAAAAAGTAACACCTAATGCAATATTCCAGTTTATCTGGATGCAGGTATTGACAAAAATCTGAAGTTATTGTCATTTCAGAAAAATAAAATATGATTTCTTCCCTACCCTTTTCAATGAGAAAAATGAAGTTTGAATTTTGGAACAAATGAATTAAAACTAATATCTTTCCATGAAGAAGAAAGAGGAAATTTGCATCTAATCTAATAACACGAATAATGGTGATAAGTATGCATTTCAGAATTCTAATACTGAACTCTTTACACCAAGATATAGTTTATTTTGTACAGAGATCTATAATGATTAGCCCCTGGAAGTAGAACCATCTTCTATGGCTATTATCATACATGACCAGGTCACGCTTTCTACATTCTCTCTTTCTGCCAATCTTTCTTCCTACCATTCTGAACATTTCTGAATCCAAATGAAATCCAAGATATGAACAAAAGTTACACTGTATTATTAATCACTTAATAAGATACACCAAATAATGTCTTACGTATTTTTTCTCTATCTTTATTCATTGCCCGCACTGCTTCTTCATGCGTAGCAAATTCAACATCAGCTTCTCCAGATGGACGTCCACTGGAATCATAGGAAATTTGTACGCGTATTGGCTCCAGAGGTCGGAAAAACTGAAAAAACAAAAAAGTATTTATTTTAAGCATTCCTAGAGACCTTTGCTAAGAAAATAAAGTATAATAAAATATTTACTGCTAATTGAAACAAACATTTAAGACAGTCTATTCTTAAATTTTTGTTCCAGAATTAAATGGGTGCAACTTTTGTCCATCTGTGCTTCCTCCTCCATCTCAGGTTAACCTCGCCTACAGACAGGGTTGATCTATGTTCTGACTTCATTCTTCTCTTACAACTCCCTTACCTAAAATATTGCATCTCATTGCCTCCTGTGACCCTCTGCCAGAAAGACACCAGAAGAATCTTAAATAACTTGGTAGCTGATCCTGATGAAATTCCACTCATTGTGCTCCTGAACTCAGTATGCATCCACTTTTCAAGCATGGAAGAAAGCTCATATACACCCCCCCCCCCCCCACAATCACATATTACCTTATATACACTGGGGAACTGAAGATGGTTATGAGCTTGTTTTGGGTGGCTTACAACTGACCTTAGTTTTGGAAGAGTCGAGAAACACATTTTAATATTAAATTTCTTCAAAATTCTTCCTAGTTTCCGGGAGAGCGAAGATAGTGTGCATCTGTTTCTTCAATGTGATTCAACATCAAATCATCTTTCTGTACTTCCTTCAGTTCTGAATGCTGACTTACAACAAATACAGACTATGAATTTTATGATATAAAGTTCTATTTGTACCAGGTAATTATATTTTGAAGTGATGCATAAACCTGATATTCAAACACTAAATATCAAGCTTAGATCTTTATTCTTACACAGCCAGCCTTCAGCCCAATTTAATAAATGATCAATTTGGTTTGACAACAGGAAACACATCCGAAAACCAGAGCATGTGTACTCGCATGCATACACACATTCATAGAAACCACATCACCTTGCATAAATATAGTTTTTAGTAGTTAAATGGTAATTTTGATTGGATTATCATTAGATATTTCATTGTATTGCATCATCTATCATTCTCACAGGTTTCTGCATAATGTAATAGCTGTGGCTATTGCATCAGAATTTTTTATGCTACAAATAGACAGCAAGAGCTAGTTTTTACATTTTTGTGCTTAGATCACTATGGCTAGTTGCATGCAGTTCAATATCTTGCAGAAAAAGTGCGATTCAAGTTTTGAATAAAGAACGCCATTTCTCTCATGAAATAGCTAAAAGGGTGTCAATCTACTGTGGTATGACTGCTGTCGAAAGTGAAGGAAATCAGATTTGCTAAAAGGAAAAAAGCCACTGTCTACACCATGCCAAAATCAAATTCTGGAGCAGCTCTGCCTCAAAAATTGCCATGAATTTTGCAGAGAATCCATTTGACAGGTGCCTCTTATAAAGAAGTCCCTGTTAACAAAAAAAAAGAATGGCTAGGTTAAATTGATGCAAAGAGCATGGCAAATGGACCCCCTTGATCAGTGGAAAAGTAATTTTTTTTCTGATGAGAAAAAGTTTAACCTGCAGAGAGCCGACAGCTTGAAGACGACCAGGAGAAAAATTCAATCCCAACTGTCTGGGTGTCAACGGTCAGATGATCTGGGGCTGCATGTCATATCATGGTGTTGGTTGCTTGCATTTTACAAAAGGTTCAGTGAACCCAGGTGTAGCAGAAAAAAGAATGGCTGCCTACTATCAAATACCACTTTACTATAATGATGAACTGCATCTTTCACGATGCATTTCGTCACTCTGGTCTATACTCAGTTCCCTATATGCAAATTGTTAGTTTAGTTTCAATGATAAAAATTATTGCCTCATAGTGAGGAAAGTATAACACAGTATTTGAATATGATCGCTACCTTGACAGCTGATTCCAATTGATGATAATTATAATTGCTGCAATTGATGCCAAGAGTTCAATATATCATAAACTTGTCAATTGCATTTTGTGACTGTTTTTTCTGTTTTAGAATGAAAGTTGTGTTGGAGCAAAAGTTCCTGGAAGGTGGGATGGGAAAGGGGAAAGAACTCACCAAATTCATATGAGACTGGCTAAACTTAGCTTCTGCTGAACAAAAGATACGAACCCATGTTTTCCAATGACTGATTATAACGGTACTATCATTGCATCCATGCAGCAGAAACACTATGCATGATTATAATGCACCTAGTTTCAGTGAAAATACTATCTTTTGAAATTCAAGTTTATATTTTAACATTCTCCCTGCAGAAAATAAAGGCAGGGGAAAAAATTCACAAATGTGGCACAAATGTAACTTACACTAATGTGAAAATGAACTAAATAGAAACTATCTGTTAAAAAAGAGATAACTGAGACTTACATCATATATGTCCTCCTCAATTGCTCTAAATGGCAATCCTCTCATGTGAACGCAATGAGCAGAACCATAACTATCTCTCATTCCTCTGCCACCATAATCACCCAGTCCAGGTCGACCACCACCTCCTAGGAAACTCGACTGTCCTAAAACAGAATTTTAAAAATATGCTTAACTAAAACCTAGGGAGCAAAAATTTCCAATCTTATTAAAATATAAAAAACCAATATAATGTTGGCCTCAGCATTAGAAAGATATAATAGCATGATAATAATTTCACTATTGGATCTTGTCAGGGAAAGAAATTTCATGAAAGCAAACACCATACAATCTAAAATGAAGGAAAGAGTCGAAATAGCTTCACTGTGGCATTAATGTATTAAAATAATTAAGAGAAACTACTAGACATTTGAATTTGTTTTCCAATAGCAAAACAATGGTTGACTTTGTAACTTAAACATTTTCAAAAGTGAAAGCTTATAGGAATACAACCTTCAATATGAGACCTTGATATTAAAGGCAATGAACTTCGGATCAAATTACAGTAAATCTCAGCCACTGTTAAAACTTTCAAAGCAAAATTTTTTTTTAATGCCAAATAGCAAAGCAATATTGTACACCCCATGTTATTTGAAGTTATGGAATATTCCAAGTTTGTTAATATAAAAAAATGTCTCAAAGCCACTGAGATCTACAGATCTCAGTGACTTTGAGAGAGAGAGAAAGGTGTCATATCAATATGTGCCATTGTTGCTCAATTGGAGCATTCAAAATTAATGGTTGGCAATATGATCAACAAATGGAGATATACAAGAAAAGATTCAGGACAGCCACCGAAAATGACTGACAGGGACGCTAAAATGGGTGGCACACAACAACTGGCTACAATCGGCACAGACCATCCAAGATGAGTTCCAGAGTGCCAGTAACACACCATGGTTATCACTAATACTGAAAAAAAAGAACTCCACTTACTGAGTTTTCATGGAAGAGCAGTAGCACAAAAGCCAAACATCACAACAATGAATGAGGCTCTTCTGGCCTGGTGCAAAGAATGTGAACCTGGACAACTGACCAATGGAAAATGGTACTCTGCAGCAATGAATCAAGATTCACCTGTTTCCAGTCTGGCAGGGTGTGAGTGTGAAGGCAGCCTGTGAATGCCTGTTACTACAGTGTTGTACCCACAGTAAAGTTTGGTGATGGAGTATGGCGTGAGGTGCATTTAGCTAGTTTGGGGTGGGACCACTGGTTTGCTATGTAGTGACAAATGATTGTAATGTTCTACTTTAAATATCTTTTAATGAACATTCTATTAAGGAAATGTTAGAAGCCTTCGCCAGGCTTTTAACATTTCTAACATCTCTTGCTATGACGATTTTCCTTTCATTACATATTTTGTAAACTACATTACATGGTTTATTACTTCTTAACAGGCAATGCAAAGGACTCCCCACAACTGTGCACTGACACTTATTAATGCAGAAACATGTGGCACATCACAGCTCACCTCCCTTCTCTTAAACATGACACCTTCACACACCACTTTCCAATAAGGAATTACCATTCCGAGAGGTAATGGATGTGTCGGAATATATGAAATATCACATTGCTCGGTTAATCTCTAGTAGTCTCTGCCACCTTCCTGCTATCTGCAATTGATGCACATTAAACATTCACTAAGGATATCCTCCCTTTTACTATCTAGATATTCTCTTGGATTTAGTGTTTTAGCTAATTTCATTTTCATCACAGTAACACCAATTAAAAAAAAACAAAAATTAGACACAGGAAAGATTATTAATATTAATAATGTAACCATATGAAACTCACAGATCTTCAGTGCAAAAATTCAAAAAGTAGAAAACAATGGTTTTCAAAAGAGATGAGCTGCATGCTAGACTTTCATGTTTGTAGCCGATATAAATTGAAGGAATATGATGCTTCCAAGTTGGTGCAACTGTGTCCTGCTGAAATGGCTGTGCAAAGGGAACTGACAGTGTTTGAAAGAGGCATTGTGATAGGATTCCACATTGTAGGCCTATTTGCTGAACAACAATTTGCTCAACTATCTGTTCAGCAAATTGTTGACAAATTGAGACATCCCAAGTCAACAACTAGTGATACCATACTCAGATGAAAGTGCACAGAGCCTTCATCTCAACCATATTGAGCATCTGCGAGATGAACTTGAGCATCCATTCCACAACTGTCCAGGACCTCATTACCTGCCTACAGGAAGAATGGTTTAAGATTCCCATTGATGACCTTTGTACACTACATCTTCCTGTAGGTGGGTACCATGGATATTTATTCCTCACACTATAGTATCTGTTGACATCTTTCAGAGCTGTGTGTGTGGGTATGTACACATATACATATGCACACACCACATGTCAGCTGAAATACCTTCAACAGGAAATGAGCTAATGAATAATAATTAAAAAATGCAACAAAAGTAATTGCTACTTACCTTGATGACCATATCCACCACCTGGAAAACTGCTACTAAAATTTCCTCCGAAAGCTCCATCTCTATATGAATCATCATCCATAAATCCTTAACAAAATTTAAAATATTAATTGCAATAATCAACAACCAATTACAGATCAGTTAAATAAAAATTGCTTTCTTCTCTTTAAACTGGTTAGGCAGCTGACAAGGGGTGAAATATATGCAAATTATGGATGTACAAGCATTTTTGAATGAGAAAAACTGCTTTGACTCTCTAAGGCCATAGTGAAAGAAAGCATATAATTCTTCTATAAAATTGCAAAAAGCATGCATTTTATATCTAAAACAAAATTATATACTAACATACAGTTCTGAACTAGATAGTTGGATATGTGCAGACTGAAGGTGAGGTAATTATGATAAATTACAGATGTTTTTTGAAACTGTGACTTAGAATGCTACAGAAAACAGCCACGAGGTACAAGAACATAACTGCATATACTGGTCACTGAATTAGAAATCTTTATGCAGATATACATAAACATCAGTTGCACAGTGTATATGCAAAATCCTTCATCAATAATTGTCAATAGTGTTGATCACAATGGGCAACATAAAAGCTCTCTAAAGGTTCAATAAAGGACTTTTTGTTGTGCCCATCTGATAGGAGCAATGATTTTGAAAACAGTAGAGTTGACTGGTTTCTTGAAAGATGTCCTGGGTGTTAAATCAGTGGTCATAAGACAGACTGTTAGGAACGAGACTGATATCCTCTGCAAAGCATCTGATGAAGTCCAGTGACTGATGGTAGGCAGAGAGTTTGGCTGGAGCCCCATGAATCAATGAACCCAGCTGTCTTGTAAACACAAGCGGGTTCTGGAGGTGGTGTCATGGTGTGGGGCATATTCCATTGGTATGGAATGGCTCCTCTGATGTGCTGGAAGGTTGTGTGTCTTCCAAGGAATATATCTGTGAACACTGCTGCTGATCAAGTCCATCCAGCAACGTTGACTTTTTATCCAAGCAGGCAGAAGTTGTTTCATGGACAACAATGCTACTATCCATTGCACAAGAATAGTTCAGCAATGGCTCAGAAAGCACAACAGCAACTTCCACCACCTTCCCTGGCAATCACAAAGCCCAGATCTAAAAACCCAGATAAAGACATCTGACAGATCCAGGATCTGTCAAATCTGAGCCACTAAAAGGACTGTCCTGGGAATGTCTGGTATGTTGGAGATGTAGATGCAATCCAACACCACGTGGAATCTATGTGAAACTACACGTGCTGTAATTTAAGATAAGGAGTCCAACATGAAAGTTTTTAATTCCATGGCCAGTATGTGTATATCAGAATATATATTTATGTTTCTTTTTTTTTTCCTGGAAATGGTGGCCATTTCTGTTTTGTCCAATTGCATCTCACATTGACAGGGAGATACTGTAGACACATGGGAAGGAGAAAGGATCCTGGTGGTCCTCAATTTGTCTGAGGGAATTGGATACTGTTCTGATTGTGTTGTTTCAAGAGTGAGCCCACTTTATCTGTTGCACCTTTGATATAAGATTTGGGGTATATATAGTCAAGTTGTGGGCAGTTGTATTTTTTTTTTTTTTTTCCTTTCTAGAAGTTCCAATAAGTTCAGAACTTTTGTGATACATTTATTCCAGCGATGCTCCAGCACCATTATCCCATCCTTGTAGTAGTTCTCAGCAAGATCTGCAAAATAGACCTCTATAGCTGCAATCACTTCTTGATTCTAAGAAAAACACTGACCAGTGAGGAAGAGTTTTAGTGTTGGAAGAGATCGAAGTCAGAGGGAGCCAAATCTGAATAGGGTGGATGTTCCAACAATTCATAGTGCAAACACCTTTGCGAGCAGGTGCATTGTCCTGATGAAAGAATGATTTTTTTCTTCTTCTGTAAACCAGGTCTTTTCTCACGAATTTTTTCATCTAGTCTGGTTGAAAGATCGGAATAATATTAGGCAGTTATTGTTTTAACCTTTTCAAGATAATTAATAAACAAAATGCCTTTAGCATCCCAAAACACCAACATCATGACCTTTCTTGCTGATGGAACTGACTGTCTTCTTTAGCGTTGAGCAACCGGCTTCTGTCCACTGTTTTAACTGCTGTTTGGATTCTGGAGTGTAATAGTGAATCCAAGTCTCATCCATAGTAATAAATCGATGCACAAAAATCAGTTTTATTCTTGTTAAAACACTCCAAGCACTGTTCAGAGATATCCAAGAGTGTGTTTTTGATCTGCTGTGAGCAAAACGCAGCACCCATTTTGCACAGAGCTTTTTCATCTGCCATTCTTCCTGCAAATTATATCCTACATGTTATTTTGAAATGCCTATAGTCTCAGCAATTTCACGCACTTTGACTCACCAGTCATCCAATACCATATCATGCACTTGATCAATGATTTCTGGACTTCTTCACGTGGATCATCTTCAAGGCTGGCTCAGCCATGTTTAAACTCAGCAGTCCATTTCTTAATTGTCAAAAACGAAGGAGAAGAGTGTCCCATAAACTTTTATGAAATTCGAATGAATTTCTTTTGCCGTTAAACCTCCTATTACAAAGAATTTTATAACAGCACAATACTCAATTTTATCCATTTCAAGGGATACAGACAACACTTTTGCTTCAGACAGCTGTATAAAACAAACTACTTGATAGAATGACTTGCAATTTCACTGGATGCTTGGGACAGATGTACCAACTTGGGAAAAAAAAAAAAAAAAAAAAAAAAAAAAAAAAAAAAAAAAAAAAAACTTGCCAAGTGTTGCCATCTATGGTGGAGGCCAAGAATTTTTCAGACTACCCTCGTATTTATTATATCTACTATATACTATATTTATTATATAATATTCTATTTTTCCAAGTCTTCAGCTACTTGCCAAAACCTATCTGCCGCAGTCAAATCAGCAAGTAAATTTGTTGAGTAATGTGCAGGTACACTCAGAACCCAAAGTCAAGAAATTTGAGGAACAGAAATATACATAATCAATATCATATTTCAAAACCCTACTGAGTAATGATAGAGCATACGAATTACTTCAAACAGGCCAAATGCAGGAATGAAAATAGCAAGTTCATTTTTAGCCCATATTAAAATACAAAAATACAGTGTCACAATAAAAATATAAAAAGTTCAGTATGAAAATACATTTTTTTAAATGCCGTGACATACCCAAATGTGATGAAACTACCATAGGGCTTACACGTGTGGATTGCATTCTATCTTCCTGGTTTAATTGCAAGATTACTTCAGATTTCATCATCAAATCCCTGAATCTAACCCCAAGGGGTGTACAGGATATGACAGTACTACATGAAAAATTTACATCATTACTAACTTCCTATCTACAACTTTCCTCCAAATTTTACCTGTCAATACTCCAACATTATCAGATCTTATATTTCTATCATCTAAGGCACTTTGTACCTATCAATCCACCTATATCTTGGTCTTCCTCTGGGTCGTTTTGTTGCCAGCCTGGCAGAGAATACTTGTTTTGCTAATCTTTCTTCGCCCATTCTGTTTAAGTGACCACAACACCTGAGATTAGCTCTGCTAACACATTCCTGGATGCTGACAATGCCAAGTTCTTTCCTAATATCCCCGTCTTTAATATGATATTGCCATCTGTTCACGCCTATAATCTTTCTCAGGACTCTCATATCTGCGGTCTCTAATCTTTGATCAAGTGTTTTACTTCTGACCCAGCTCTCAGATCCATAAGTTAAAATTGGTTTGAACACTGTCTTGTATACAGCTAATTTAGTGTTCTGACTAATTTCTCTCTATTTCTTATGAATTAATTCAGTTGACTTCCTACCATACCAGCTTTGTTGATTCTGTTGTCTATTTCCATATTTAATTTACTGTCTTCACTAAAAATCATGCCTAAGTAGCTGAAATGTTTTACTTGCTCTATAAGTTCTCCATTCAATGCTTCTGCCTATTTTCATTGTCTTTGTCTTGTTATTGCTGACCTTCATACCATATCTATTACAACAGTTATTCAATTTAGTCAGGGAATCTTACAGACTTGTACCTGATTTATTTACAAGTATAACATCATCTGCATAAAACCTTGGTGAACATTGTAAATGGCTTAATCACAATTTTTAAACTGCAGTCACTTTCATAGCGCATGTTCTGGTAAGTTGAAGCTCAGAATATAAATGTCTTTATATTTTGAACAAAACTGATAATATTAGATTATTTGAGCCCATTATGGTATTTTCAAGTACACTGGCTTACTTATGATTTTCTTTATTATTTCTTTTTTTTTTTCCCATGAGCAAGAAACTAAAACAAAAAAAAAGCAGTCAATTTAAATAAAAAATGAAGTGGGAAAGCCTGACTACCTTGTGCAGAGTTATGACAACCACATGAAAGGTGACAAAGATTATATTAAGATCATGTGTAAGCAGTGTTTAAAAAATTTGTAAAAACACAGACATATGTTGAATATACAGATTTTAGAAAGTTAATAAAAACAAGATGAATATTTTGTTGATGCATTCAGGTATTGATAAGAGAACCACTAAAGCTTAGCAGACCAAGCAATTTTAACATAGGACTTTAACTATGGAGACCTAGATGGGAGGGGAATAAAGGGCACATGGCAAGATGGAAATGGAATTCTTAGTTACTAACGGATAACTACTTGAAACTGCACGAGATGGAGGGAATGCCAGATCCAGTAACAGCATCAGATGATCTATCCATAACCAAGGTAGACAGACTCCAATAGGATAAAGTAACCATGCAATGAGATTTTGGGAGGTTACTAAACACACAGAATTCTCTCGTGAATTCCGCATGTTTAGTTTATGTTAAGCTATAAAGTTGGTAATAAAGAGACTTAGAAAGACAGCTTGGAGCAGTGGCATAGCTTCAGAAGCCACAATGAAAGAATTTACACAGGAAATGATCAGGGATTGTTTGAGGGGAGCAGTATCAGACTGCATACCCACAGTTGGGAGGATAAACTAAGTGAGTAGGAAGTGGATGAGTAGAGATAGAAAGCAAGAGCTGCAAAAAATAAAAAATAAAATAAACAAAAAGTAACAAGAATGATCATGAGCAATAAAAAGCACAGACAAGAAGAGTGATTACTTCATGTAGCAAGTAAGAGAATGAATGCTTATGGAAGGACAACTACTCAGTGCTGAAGGTGGGAAAGTGATAGAAGGCAGAGGAAATAGTTGAGCTACTAAGCAATCACACTTTGAAAAGTATCAATGTGAATGCAGCAGTGGGACAGGACAGCATGTTGGGTTGTGTGCTACGAGAATGTGCAAGAGTACTGGCAGTGCCTCTGACAAAGTTGTTTACATGTCAGTTCCCACCATTCCATAAAGGTGGCTCCAAGACAGAAATAAATTACAGATCAATTAGTATCTGTAATTTGTTACAGATACTAATTGATCTGGATGGTTAAACATAAAATAACAAGAATTTATTTTTTAATATGCAGCATACTGAGCAAAATGTGTCTTGCCTTAGTAATTTATTCATATTTTAAAATAAATGTGACAGCAGAATTGGATAAAAGAAACAGTTACACCATGACAGTGCTGGTCTTTACAAAGACATCTGACAGAATGCTGTATGGAAAACTATTAGAAAAATTGGAGCAAACGGGAATGGATATGAAGCTGGTGGAGCATGAATAGGAGTGACTAATGGAGTACCTTAGGGCTTTCTAATAGGGGAACTACTTTAAGTTGTATATTAATGAGATAATTTGTCTTGTCTTTATGTGAGATAACTACCATCTGGTAGTTACCTCACATAACTACCTACAGTACCATCTGGATGTGAGTGGTGGTAATCTGGGTGAGCAGAAATTGTGTCCAATGGCCTTGGCAAGGGGCAATTGCCACTTGGGCAGGAAGCAAGTTTGCTTGTAATGATTCTTTTTAAAGTTGCTGGCTGCAGTATAGGCAGAGAAGACAGCTGAAGTTTTGGTCTTAATCCAATTGTGGTAAGCAGAGGTTTTTTTCTTTCACAGCATTGGCACACTTTTTTGAGAAACAAGGCTTGAGGGTGGCTGAGAATTTGGAGTAGATCCTCACAGGGATGAAAACTTTTATTCCTGTGAGGATCATTTGTTATATGGTCTGAGCAGATGTTTGGATCAGAACTGAAGCAGTAGTTGGACCATGGGTAGGACAAATAGAAGTCATGGGGGGGGGGTCTTCCAGTTGGTACCTTATAATGCCAAAGGACATGAGAACTAGGTGAAAGTACCGTTCAGAGGCAAAAGAGACGTGTATAATGTTATGATCCGAGTTGTCAAGAGAAGTGACAACCACAGTATACTTCAAAGGAGATCTTATTAAGAAGAGGTCAAGTGTCTCGGCAAATATTCTGGTAAGAAGATTGATGATCTGAGACAGGTCACTGCTGGTGGCAAACACCTCAACACTGCAGTCTGCTTGATTGGTGTAACCAACTGGTGTAATTGGAGAAGGGAAGCCAATATGAGTGGTGGATATTGAATTCCTCCCAAAATGATGACTTCACTATTGGATTATTTTGACTGCAGGAAGTCAAGCTATAGATGAGGTCTGAGTGGTTGACATAGTTTGGAGAGCGGCAGAGAAAGCACATGGAAAGGGCAGGTGATAGTCACTGATAAGAACAAGACTGGCTGTTGTTTATAAAACAACTGATCTTTTAATAATTATAAGTGTTTATATCTCTGATAATAAGCTACCAAAAACCATTTAACAGGATTTATATTCAAAGTTCTGCAAGTAACAAGGATTTCATATGTGCATTTTGCCCAGAGAATATATCCAATCAATATTTAAAATTATTCAAAAGATAGCATATCTGCATGATGAAATTATATAAATACATTTCTTTTAATTCATTAAGTAGTCAAAGCAGAAGAAGAAGAATGGTACATCTTTTACAAAACTTTGTACAACATAGCATACCAGAAGCTGTACTAGGAGGAACAGTAGCAGTATGTAAGTAATAAAATACATCAGCTATATGATTATAGCTGAATTAATGCTAAATTACATCAATAAGTTTCACACATTTCAATAAGTGATTAGCATTTATGAATTTCCCTCTGTAATGTCAATCCATTGTAGAAAATTTGTAAGAGTCGTGGTTCTAAGGATTAACAAATTATTCTGATGATTTCAAAGGTATGAATAAATTTGTATGCAAAACTTTATATTCGAATGTACATTTGAAGTTAAAAAAAAAATTGTACCTTGAAAAGAGCGTCCTTGGCCACCATATCGTCTTCCTTGCCCTCCGGGACGATCCATCCTATCATACGGACTAGGCCTCATATTGCTCATAAAATGCATTCTCATTGGACCTGGACCAGCTGATGCTCTAATTTCTTGAAGACTACTCTTGAAAATCTCTATATATCTAAATTTTAGTAAAACAAGAAAGATTTGCTTCAGTCAGACATCAATTTAATAAAAATGATCTACACTGCTTTTACTCTTATCCAGTGTGTGTGTGTGTGTGTGTGTGTGTGTGTGTGTAGACATAATAATCAACAAAGCAGGCATTTGTAAGAGGCTAAAATTACATTTACAACAAAAGATACCACAAAACTTCAATTACCTAAATAAAACTGTTCTGATTTTTTGTTTTTTTACTTGTGAACCAAATATTCTCATAGATAAGAACTTATCTGCTATAACAAACCATTCCTATGGTCCCTTTAAGTTTGCTATAGGACTGTCAACTGTAGTTATGGAAATCTTGAAGCTTAGAACACTTACTTAATTTCTATACAATTTGTCAAATGAAGAGGAATGGAGCACTGCTAACGAAATACATGTAGGAAATGAAGTAGGCCATTAATCAAAAAAGTGCACAGGTAAAAGAAAAGGGTCCTGGAGTAAAAATGGCAGAAGATGTAATCAACCACGACCAGAAGGGAATGATTACAGGAAACTGATCCTCCAATTGCAGTATGGTAACTGAGTGACTGATTTCCCATGATCATTAATGGTAAGCCTATCAAAAGGATGAATTAAGAGCCTGTATCCCAGTACCAATGAAATGCAATGAAAATGTCAAGAGTGACCAGTTTCTTCAAATATTTGAATCTAGAGACTAGGAGATTCACTGTCGATAGAATATGACTAACTCTAGACCTAGTGCTGATTAAATGCATCTCCAGATGTTGAGAGAAAGTGGGTGTTGATAACCATCATTTATCAGAAAAGAAAGGCAAGGGCAATGATAAATTCCATAACAGATGAATAGAAAATAGCAAACTATACAGGATGGATGTAAGGCCGAGCAAAATTATTGGTGGATATATCAGGGGACAGGCTATTTGCAATTTTGCTGATGTTTTTCTAGCAAAATCACAGGAAACACTGCACTAGACTTTAGAAGATAGGAGATGATTTGCCTAAATTAACTGTCTTTGATGTTATGATGGCACTATGTGTGTGTGAGAGATAAACAAGTTTATTGCACATTGCCCTTTGAAAGTTGCATTTATTATTTTTAGCAGCTGCTGTGTGGGGGGAGGGGGAGGGGGGGGGGACCCAGAGTGAAATATAAAGACCTTCATTCAAGTAACAATTATCTTAATTATTCAATTATAGCACTTGTTAACTGTGGATTAGATACAGTGAAATATCATTTAATTACTTAGATATTTTGTAAAAATAACTCAATCCATATCAACGAAGATGAATTCTGCAGAAATTCTGTTTAAATGATCCAATGTCTAGAAGTGATATGTGTACTAGCATCAGTCTTGAACAACAAACTATTTCCTCTCATGGATATAGCAAGTCAAGACTGGTGCACTGCTCTGTAGTGCTTGCATGTCACTTACTACAGGTCTGAGACATTTTAGAATCAGCACTGGCTATGGAACAATCTGACCATAAGTCAGAGAATTCAGGCTAAATGGGATCCTTAGAATGACTCTTCAGGAGAGTTTTAATTTACTACGTGTGGACACGCAGATGCTTATTTTCATTCAGGCTGTCAAGATATCTTGAAAATCAAAGAGATGCATGCCCATGGTGTATACAAAAAGATGGAGAAACAAAGCCCTAAAATAGGACTATCTAAATTAAGGTAATTTTTGTGTAAGCCCAATATTTGTGAAGAGCCTTTGTAGCTCACAGCTGGTACAATAGTTCTCAGGATGAAAAGACTGAGTTTGAATCTCATCTGCCATGAAGAAGGAACCTTTATTGGGTCTTATTTAAGCAAATAGTGAGTTTTTGACAGAAATAGTGTTTTTTCCTACTGGAATCTCATGTTTTTTGTCCCTCAAAAACAGGCAAACCAGCCCTGTGAACAGAAAGGTCTACCAAGTCTGAATACTTGCCCTTAGGAAGGTGGGAAGAGTGGTTTTGTCAGCTCCGTTAATTCAGTGTGATCCCAATCAGGGCACTCTGACTGCCCTAAGCAGTGGGATGAAGAAGAATATCTATGTATTGTCTTCATGGCATCAGAAACATCACAAAAGCAATGTTTTCTCACTTCGAGTTCTGATGCACACATACATGAATATCTGAAACATTTCTACTTTGTGAATATATCACAAACACTGAAAGGAAAGGAAAGGACCATTTCAATAAATAGTTCCACATTTCCAGAAATACAAAGCCAGCCCATTCTTGGTAGTCACACAAAAAACTAATATGATAAAACTGCAATCAAATAACTGAAATTGCAACTTTTTTTTTTTTTTTTTTTTTTTTTTTTTACACCTTAGTTCAATAATACTGTTTCCATATTACCTTTAGGATGGGGAGGCAAGGAAATGGCACGCCAGCTGGATTAATTCACAGTGACTCCTAATCAGGAGACTGAGTGTATGTAAATAAATGTACATGATTGCTATGGTTTCTTATTTCTTTCTAGTCATTAACAAAAAAAAAAAAAAATCATTTACAGGAGAAAATTCAAAATCATAATATTTCTCATACTTTAGACTAAATTTTAATTAGAATAAATTTTAACACTATGCAAACTTTAGAAAAAAAGTTTGCATAGTGTTAAAATTTTATTTGGCATTTTTACTTCAGTTAATTTCCCAAAACAAGACAAACCTTAAAAGGTCACTTAAGGGTTAAAACAGACAATGAGAAGACGAAGACGTAGCCTATAAAGAATGTGCAAAACCGATGGGGCTTCATTAATATTCACTGAGTACTGAGAAAAGAGGATGAGATATCAATCTGGGACTTAGCTAACTAAACTGTTATTGAAACAGTGTTGAAGGAACTGAAGACAGGAACCATCATTATAAGGAGTATCAATGGAAATGAAATTGAACTTGCAAGAGAATTGGAAAAATTCCACATGGATATAATTGGTGCTACTGAGACAAAATCTTACTAAGCAAAATCAAAGTAATAAATAAGATGCTTTTTAAAACAATAATGTTCAAAGAATGGAAAAGACTAGTGATAGTCTTTTCCATTCACAAAACATGAAGATAAACTTCTTGGAGGGGAACTGGACAAAGAAAATTATTTGTACATATGGATATGTAATTTCATAACCTTGTGTACAAAGTTTCATAGATCAAGGTGTCCAGAAAAATGTTTTTTAAAAAATTATAATTATATGAAGTAAATGGAACAATGCATAGTCTATATTTAATAAAAAAAAGTATGCAGCATAGTTCCACAGAAGGTTCTATTAAGGAAGAAGTACAGGAAATTATTAGAGAAGGAAAAGGAAGGACAAGTAAACAGAAAAGCTTGTCCTTGTTGCATATCTAAACACCAAGAACAGAAAAATAAGAACACTATGATGGATACAAGTTAATAATGCAGGCATAGAAAAGAAAAAAGTATACTGAAAATTCCTAGGACATAAATCAGCAGATATCCTAAAAGAATACAGAGAAAAAATGCAAGAGAGCAAGCCGTATGTAAAATGGCTAAAATTACATGGGAAGACTTTGATAAGAATACAGATGTTAAGAAGAAATGCTCTGGAGGCTATAGAAAAATATTAAAAATGAAGGAAAGAGTATTGTAAAAGAAATCACAGATGATAAAGGCATGAAAACTGAAGTAAAGATAAAAATATATTGTAGATGTCTAGAGTAATTACTTTGAAAGCCTTAAATAAAACAAGGAATTACAGAAGAAACTATTCAAGATGAATGCAAACAAGAGTATGTATCAATACATGAGGGAAAAAGCTATCACAGCCTGATGTGGAAAAGTAGCTCAGATGTGGTCAGAGTTGGCAAGAGTCAGTTTCTCCTTTTGGAAAATGACCGCAACTTCACACAACTTTTGCTGCAGAAAAACCTACACCCACCAGTTCAGACTCATGTTCTTGTCTCAGGATCTCAGTGACTTCTATTCCTCCTTCCCATGGTCCAACTACTGCTTCAGTTCTTCTGATTCAAACACCTGCTCAGACTGAATAATAGAAATCATCCTCACAGAAATGAAGGCCTTCATCCCCTATTCAGCCCAAATGCTCAGCCATTATTCAAGCCTTGGTTCTCAAAAAGTGTGCCAATGCTAAAAAAGAAAAAAAACCTCTTACCACAACTGGCTCAAGACCAAAACTACAGCTTCCCTCTCTGCCTATACTGCAGTCCCCAACAGTTGTAAAAGAATCATTGCCAAGTCCAAGTCGGACTTTGAAAGTTAAATGCTGTAAACTTCCCTCCTGCCCAAATTGCAGTCGCTCCCTTTGGGTCCCTTGCTGAGGCCATTGTGTACAACTTTTGCTCACCCAAGTTTCCACGACTTTCACATCCAGGTGGTACTGTAGTCACCTCACCAAAAGATAAGGCCAACTTACTGGCATCACTCTTCTCTTCGACCTGGGCAAAGTTCCCTCTCAACACTACAAGAATGGCTTCCTTCATGTCACCCAGTCTTCCGACAAAAAGAAATATGAAGAATCCCCAATAACCTGAACACAAGCAAGGCATCTGGTCCTAATGGTATCCAACTACTATTATGTTAATAAATTGTGCCCCAGAACTAACACATATTTAATCTATTCTACTCAACAACATGGAAACAGATCAACATCAATCCAACCCCAAAGAAAGGTGATAAAAGTCTCCCATCAAATTACAGTCCAATTACTAATTTTTAGTGGAACCTGTGGCATAGTAACTTACATGTTACTTTATTATTTAGTCCAATTACTCTCACTTCGGTTCTCTCAAAAATTATCGAGGTCATCAACAACAAACTCTTGAAACATCTAGAGACATACCAACAATCAGTAATATGGATTCCACCACTCATGATCTACAGCTGATCTTGCTTTCACCACCCACCTATGGACTCAAGCCATGGAGAAACTCATGTGATTGCCCTCAACATTTCAAAGGTATTTGATCAGGTTTAGAACAGGGGCCTACTCACCAAACTGCCACCCTATTGTCTGCTGCTTTCTCCACTCTGCAACTGGATATCAACTTTCTCACTGGTTGCTCACTATATGTCATGGTGGATGGCTAACTCTTCAGATTTCTCCACCAATGCAGGAGTCTCCAAGGGTTCTGTTCTTTCACCCACTCTCTTCCTCTTGTATATAAACCTGCTCTCACAGGTTTCCAATCATATCCATAGCTTTGCTTCCCCATTCCTCCTATTCATTCGACAAACCTGTTGAATGAATAGGAGGAATGGGGAAGTCAGGTATTAGAATCCTTAAGAACTACCATGACTAGGGACCTGAACTCAGATTTCCCAGTGTGGCAAATACAACCTTGTAAATCTCAATGCCACCAAAACTCAGTCCAAATCCTTCCCCTTACTTTTAGTAATACTGAGATATATCTACTTGGACTGACTTGAACCTCTGATCTTTCCCGGCACAACCATATTTCAACTAGTTTCTGCAGCAGTCAAAAAACATACTTTATCACAGGACACACCTGCTAAATCAATACAAAACCCAAATCTGCCCAACCATGGAATATTGCTCAAAATTTCAGGGGTGCACCAAAATACTCTCAAAGATTGCTCGATTCTATCCGAAAGACCTTCTGTTGAGGCTTAAGTGCTGTGAAAACATCATGTTGGAGGCTTAATGGATTGTATACAGCACTCAGAAAGGATTAAAACAGAATTTAATACTTCCTATATTTCATCTCAGTCACTGAAACATCTTCAGGGATGACAAAAAAACTAATATAACATATACACAAATACCACACAATATTAAACCAACCAGGAGCACCCTCTATGGGCGGCTGTAGGTGGCCTGGAATGTAAAGTAGATCTCTATTTCCATATTTTTTAGATTTCTGAGAGCTGCTATGGATTCTAAAAATAGTCTCAATTTTTGAATTGACTGTGGTGGAGCATGGTGGTTTTTCCCCAAGAGATCCTATGGGTTGTATCGAAGACATGGTCAGCCAGGCATGACTGACTTTAGTTGTGGTTGCAGATGTATGAGTTGTGTTCCTCTAGGACAGTGTTTCTCAAAGTGTGGTAAGCGTACCCCCGGGGATACACAGCAATTTTCAGTTATGCATCATTAACGATGGAATCATTATATTTCTCAACAAATAATGCAATTAGAGACAACTGGAATAAAAAAAAACTACCTAACTAATCAATCACATCTCCCCAATTTTTTAGCTTTAATTTTGGGAAAAAAGTGCAAGTTATATTCGATTAAATACAGTAATTTTTTTAAGCTTTCAAATTCTTAAGTATGGATCATTAGTTAAAGATTCGATTTATAAAACCCACAAAAGAGAGCAATATCGCAAATACAGTAGCTGTAAGCAAGAAGAAAATGTTGATGTTGCATCTGGATCAAATGAAATTGATAATGGTGTGTCGTCTGACATCTCTAGAGAACCAACTAGGAAGAAGATAAAAAAATCTTAGTAAGTATGATATGAATTACTTGAAATGTGGATTTTCATGTACGGGAAACGAAGAGGAACATATTCCAAATTTTGTTGTATTAAAAATAAATCATATTTTTTGTTTACATGAATATAAATTCAAATAAAATAGACATTTGCAATGAAATATACTTTATTTATTGTTTGATAATGGAGAACTTGTTAATAATGAAAATTTAAGAGGGAGTATGCAGATATCTGAAGTTTGAGAAACACTGCTCTAGGCAGATGGTTACTGATCTGCCTGTCTGTCCAAAGTATGCCAGACAACAGTAACAGGGTACTTTATAAACTCCAGGCACCAAGAGAGAGGAGGGAGCTGATCTTTTGTAGAATGGATAAGAACAGCAAGTTTCTGGTGAGGCTTAAATGCTGTGTGTAGGTTGCACTTGTTTAAAATCTTGGCTATTTTTTCCAATGTGCCACAGATGATGGCATTTCTAAACTCTTTCTGAAGAGATGGCCAGGGAATGGGGGAGGAACTGATTATTTTTTTAATACTATAATTGCTGTAGCTATTGGAGGGGAAGGTGTTGCATATGTGGTCGAGTTCTGTTGCACGGGCGGTTCCACTGGAACAAAGATTGAGGGCTCTCTTCGCAAGTTTTAATAACATCATACTGTAGAGCAGGGTGGTAGTGGGAGAGTTTGTGGATGTATCTGCCTGTGTGTGTAGGCTTTCTGTATACAGTGAGGGAAAGCGTACCATTAGGAAGGCATGTAACTAAGGTGTATAGGAAGGGTAAACTGTTGTTCTTTTCCTTTTCCATAGTAAACTGGATTCTTGGATGTATGCTGTTGAGGTGACTGAGAAAGGAGTCTAATGTGTCTGGGCCATGAGGCCAAATAGAGAACACATCATCTACATATCTTAGCCAGATAGAAGGTTTGAGAAAGTTTAGAAATGCCATTACCATACCCACATCTGTGGCACACTGGAAAAAATAGCCAAGATTTTAAACAAGTACAACCTACACACAACATTTAAACCTCACTGCAAACTTGCTACCTTTATCTGATCTACAAAAGATCAGCCCCCTCCTCTCTCAGTGCCTGGATTTTTTTCAAGTGCCCTGTTCCTGTAAGTTAGCGTACTCTGAACAGACAGAGTAATCAGCAACCATCTGCCTAGAGGAACACAAGTCATACATCTGCAACCATGCTTATGGTCAAGTCAAGCCTGGCTGACCATTTCTTGGATACAACCCATAGGATCTCTTGAAAAAAACCACCATGTTCCATCACAGTAAATTAAAAATAGACTATTTTTAGAAACCGCAACAGCTCTCAGCAATCAAACAAATCTAAATAAATATGGTTGCATTAAGCTTCCTAAGATTTGGGAAACATTAATCAGAGATCCCACCTTACATTCCAGGCCACCTACAACCATCCATAGAAGGCGCTCCACCTAGATAGGACTCTAGAATCACCCATATGGTTTGCTTAGTATTGTGTAGTATGTGTATATGTTACGTTAGTTTTTTGTAATCCATGAAGATGTCTCAGTGACTGAGACGAAATATAGGATGTATTAAATTCTGTTTTAATCCTTTCTGAATGCTGTATACAATCCATTAAGCCTCCAACATGAGATTCCATCCAGAAGAGGCCAATCTGGCTAATTAAACATCTCTCTCCCATAGAGGGGTTCAGTTTTTTCCTTCTGCCTCTTTTACAGATACTTTCATGGACAGTGCTCTGCTGAATTGGCCACTATTATTCCTCCAAAATTATGAAAACAAGAGCCATTGCCACTGCTAAGCAACATCATTTTACAGTCCATCTTAAAACTCACTGAACCAAGTTCACAGACTCCTCTTTTCTTCCATCTACATCTGTCATTTGGAAGAGCCTCTCCCAAAGATCACAACTGTCAGCTATTCAAGCAGAATGTGAACAGACTCTTTCCTTTCTTCTATTCCTTTTGCCCACACACATGGCACTAATGTGCTATAGGTCTTGTGGTCTTTCTTGTGTGGAACAGATTTATTTATTTATATATATATATATATATATATAAACTTCAAGGGCTCACTTTAGTGAGTATGGGTACAGCAAACCTGAGGCACCTGAAGCTAGACCATGTCTTACTTCATATAATATATGCCTGTTATATTAACTGTAGACTGGTCCCTACTCTTCTTTCCCTCTGTATTCCTTTCCATTTTGCTTCCCCGATGCTATTAGAGCAGGGGTCGCCAAACTTCTTTGACCCGTCGACCCCTTCAAGAGTTTCTTGATGTTTTATCGACCCCCCTCTATTTTACTATTACGTAATTATAATAGGACAAGCGAAAAAGACGCTTATGCGAGTTTTTAGATTGTTTATTTTATAGTTACAGTGTTTATTGTATGTATTACCATCACTAGTATTACTAGTGATATTAACATACTGGTATTACTACTGGCCCTTCTCAATTCTTCAGCATAGAGAAGTTTAGTTCATGAATGAATAACGATTGAATTATAATATATATGTTGATGAATTTTAGAACATTAAGGCTCACTTGTATGTCGATGGCAAAAATGAGACTGGGATCGAATATGTGCAAGTATAAGTAAATAAGCGACTGCGCACATGTTGCCATCTCACTCCTGCCTTGCCGGCCGAGCGGGAACCACACACATCTGTTTATTGGTAAATACGTCATTTTGGCCTACTTGATTGGCCTCCGTAACTATTTTCATGACCTTGCTCCATCTTACAGGTCTTATTCATGTCACTGTTCCTACGATTCACTCTTAATTGCGTTGTCATTCAGGATGGAGGTAATCCAAGTTAACCGAATTAAATATTACCCGTACAATGATGTCTTATATTTTTCTATCGATCCCTGAGCCAGAATCGACCAGTTTGGCGACCACTGTATTAGAGGGATAGGGATGATTCTTTTCTATTTTCCTACTTCACACAGTAGGAGTCTACCTCCTCCCTCAAGCTAAAAAAAAAAAAATACCTGGGAAGGATGAATTACATGGCTACTAGTTGCAATATCTGACAGGCTTACATGAAAGACCTACTAACCAATTTAGTGATGTTTTAGAAGGACAAAGCAAAAACGAGTGGCTCACAGCAGGCAAAACATTTTTAATCATAAAGGATAAAGAAAAATGTGAAATCCAAAAAAAACTCCAACAACTTTGTGAAAAGGCCACTTTGTTTGGCACAGCATTCATATTCAGAAGGTATTTCCACAACTCATAGGTAGGACTTGAATTAGTGGATTATAAACCAGCCTTTTACTTAAGGCTGAGGAAGCAAATCAAGCTTGGATGAATATAATATAAGCTGGAGTAAATGATATTCTGCTCAAGCTGATATGAAAGTTAAGTTTTTTTGGTGACTATGCTACATAATTCAAAAGGTCTGTTAGAGGGTGAAATTCCAGGTAAATGAGTGGAATAAGTTGCCAGAGTTTGTTATGGTGACAGTGAGTGAGTATGGTGCAGCAAAAAAACACTGCCTGTACTCTTATTATCTATATGGATCGCATTAAGAAAGTGACATTAAACATGATATAAGAATCAAGAGATATCAAACTCAGCAATTTGCTTTATGCAGATGATGTACTCAAACAAATCCAGCACAAATCTTACAAATTTATAAGATCAGACTTAAAAAACTAGCCTAATCTTAATATGGTTGCATTCGACTCCCCAAAATCTGGGAAACTAATTCTTATTCCTCCCATCTCATCTAACATCTAAGGCTAAGCCAACAGCACCCATAGAGGATTCCCCTCATAAGACTAAAGTCCATGTATCTTTATAAGGCTTTGGTTTGATAACATCTGGATTACTGTGTACAGATTTGGTCTTCTTGGTTCAGAGGATATAGAAGCTGTGGAAAGGATGCAAACAAGGGTAACAAAGATGATATTGGGATTATGGAATGTGGATTACAACGACAGAGTATGTGGACTGCAGATACAAACAAGAGAAAGAGGGGTGACATGACATAGGTCTATAAAACTTTGGAAAGAGTGTTATAGGTTTCTGACTGATAATATTTTTCATTATATGGTAGGTGGGGAGAGGACAAGCAGACATGCACAAAAACTATGTTTGTATGCAGTTAAGAAAGGGGTGGGAACATTCCCCCCCTCACAGAGGAGTGAGTGAGAACTTACCTTTGATGTAGCAAGTGCATCCAGTGTGAATGAGTTTAACAGAAGGTATGACAGCTGGTGAGGATGATCTATAGCCTCCCTCAATGAGTCCTTGACAATCAAAACCCCAGGAGCCAGTTTACCTTGGAAAAGGAAAACAATAACAATCTCCCTTTCTTAGACACTCTGATTACATGCCAGCCTGATGGATCCATGGCTTTCCCTGTTTACAGAAAACCTACACATACAGGTAGATACATTCACCAGTAATCACCCCTCCCCTCCCAACAATATGGGATTATAAAAACCCTATATAACAGGGCAAAATTAATCTTCAAAATTTCTGCTCAACTGGCAGATAAGCCTTCGCCCCTTGCTTAAGCTGTTTGGTCTAACTTATGCTCTTATTTTTTTTTCTCTCTCAATTCATTATGGCAAACACACCCAAGGATATGTAACAGAAAATCAATGAGTCTTCCAATAAAGATCAGGCTGCTCTAAATATGCATATTCACAAGTGCTATCTAGTTATGAGACATGAGTAACAGTCAAAGACTGGCTTTTGAAAGAACACATTTTAGAAAGTTTCTACAGATTGGATGAGTGCTAACAGTAACCAATGATGAACAGTAGTGCAGTCAAATGAAAGGGAATCTAATGTAGAAAATAATTCAAAGGACACTAAAGATTTTTGGGTCAACGAAGAGTATAAATAGAAGAGGACATCCAAGGTGAGCAGATGTGAAAGAGTGGTGTGGAAAGTTTGCAGAATTTGCAATGAACAGAGTCCATGGAAAGATTCGGAGCAATGCATGTGTTCACTGTCAATATTTCAGACATTTGATTGTCTTTGAAATATTGACAGAGGCCACCTAAATAAGCTTGTATCTTATAGTTTCTCTCCTGTACTTTGCAATAAGATTGCCAGCTTCCTCTCTGATTGTTCATTATACATTATGAAAGGGTTCCTCAGATTTCTTTATCAATGCTGGAGTGCAGTGTTCACCTTCATACATTCCTACTTCCTATCAATGACCCTTCTCTCTGACTTCAAATCTATTCATAGTTTTGCTGATGGGAGTACTCTCCATATCTATACCTCATCTGAAAACCCCCTGTAGTACTCAAATGACTGAAACTTCAAAATATTCTATAACCCATGACTTTAATACTGATCTTGCCATCATTTTCAAATGGGGTGAAACAACTTTGAATTTTCATGCTATTAATACTCAGGCCTGTCTTATTACCTGCAAGATAGACCCTTCTTCACTTCTACTTACCTTTCATAATGTTCCAATATGCTTCAAAGATAAGTTTTCTCTTCTTGAGCTATCACATGTAGTCTATCCTGGTACAAATATATTGCACCAATAGCCTCCTCAGCCTCGAAACAACTTGTTCTTTTCAAAACAATACTTCTCTCTTACTTAAACTACTTACACTAAGTCTCAGATCCAAACAAGTTTGGACTGGTTAGTTGGTTGGTTAATTAAGGGTTTACTGGCACAAGGACAGCAAAGGCAATTCTGCACCAAACCAAAGTTTACAGTAGTATGGAAAATAATAATACAGTAATAAAGAGATAAATTCGTATATATCATGTTATGCACAAAAAGCATCAAATAACAAATATGGTTCAGCCAGATTAGTAAATAAATTCATATCTTTCTAGAGTGTAGTGCTGGCACTCCAAGAACTGAATGAATGGTGAGATGCACTTTGCATTTCTCACATACAGGTGGGTCACCAAAGCTCAGCAAGAACAAATTCTACTCTTTTGTTTCTATGTTGGCTAGACTGCCAATGTTTAATTTCAGGCTTAACCTTAACATTGACAACTGACTTGTCAATGCTTCTGGCTATGATGACTACCATTGAGTAATGAACTCTGATCTTATGAATTGTCTACATTCTATATGTGGAACTGTTAAAAAGTACCTGGAAGATGTACAAGATGATTTAAAGCTCCATCCGCACTCTCATTTCCCTTAATTTCAATGTTGCTGAGAATGAATTCAGTACAGTTGAATATCAAAATTAAGTCCGTCCAATTTGTACAACAGTTGTAGAGCCTTGCAAAGCAGTGAAGTGTGGATTGTAAGCAGGAGACGATGTGGCCTATGAAGAACAATGAGTCTGTATGAATCACACTTTGGTAGCATTTTCTTTATATGCACAAGCTGAATTGCATGCAACTCTGCTGTGTAATTACTGTAATCAAGAGTGGGATCTGATTAGATAGGATAATGTCAAGAAATACAGCAGCACATAACCAGCAGAGGTCACAGATCCTGAACAATCAGTATGCATGGGAAGGATCATAGTATTCTGATCTGTGTACATCAAATAACTGCATAATCTTTGTAACACACATACCAAAGGGACATATAGCAGTCTGATTAATGTAATATCATGTCTCCCATACTAGTCCATGTAGGATGCTCTGGAAGAGAGAACTGTTTCTGTGTGGCTAACAAGGAAGGTTTGTTTGCCTCAAGATAAAGACTTTCAATGGGCAATGTTCGAAAAGCACTCGAAGCTATCTATATTCCCAAATGATGGATAGAATCCAACCAATTTGAAAGTACAAGTGTGCCGATATAGCAATGAAGAATGATCCACATCTCATTCACTGGAAGAGAAAATGCAAAGGAGATTTAATGCTCTCTTGCATTTTCTACGAAGTTGATGAATGTCTCATGTTCAAGTGCAGATGTAAAAAGTCTAGGTGTCTAGATTACCTTTGTTGATCATGGAATGATCAAAGGTAACCTAATGATCACCCTCAAAAGCAGAGCTATAATGATTTGCTCTAATGAACAAGAATTACAAATTATTAGCCATACTTGTATAAATAATGGCTGTAGCAAAAATACTATCAATGAAGTTTTTCATAAAACTTCAATAAAAAATACATGTAATATAAATTACAGTAAAAACCATAGCTTTCCCATGTATTAAAGGGTCATCAGAAAAAATAAATAGAATTCTAGACCATTATAATCTTAATGCTACTTTTAAACCACCTATAAAAGTAAAAAAGCATATTCAACTCCTCTAAGGATCCCCCCATTGGTTCACCCTAGTGTTTATCATATCTATTGCACCTATAACTTACCTTATATTGGAGAAACTGGACGTATAATCCTTATCCGCAAAAAAGAATAGACACATTAAATTTAACAATTTTGGTGAAGCAGGCCTCTCAAATTATACTCTTAACACCCTATACCAAATCAATTAGAAAAGTAACTGTTCTTTACATCATACAAAAAACCTAGTACGAGCGCAAATTTAAAGCAGCCTGTGAAATTTCGATTAACCATCCTAACTTAACAATAATGGTGGCAAAATTATCCCAAGAATTTGGATGGCATACATTCAGTTCACTTAGTTCTTCAAGTTTTCCAGCAAACCCTGACTTTAGGACTAAGCAATTATTTCAGCTTTTATTAGCTATCAGCCATACTATTTTAATTTATATGTGTACTTATATGACTAACTTTAACATAGTTACATAGATTGTGGTGCAGCTTGTTTCTTTGTATATGTTATAGAGTAAATAATTAATACAGGCATTATTTATAGTGCCCAGCCATTATGAATAATGAGAAACAAAATCGGGCACTGTAATAAATTTCACGTTGTTTATATCATAATTTATCGCATTGACAGGTCAATATGAATACTGCAATCATTTGGTCATACTAATGATACCTTTTTGGCAGTATTAGAAGTCATAGGGTAGGAGATTCTAAGGATTTCTTTTTGTTGGGAGACATGAAGGGAACTTTGCCCAGGTCAATTTTTACAAAATTGGCATATTGGACAATGACAGAAAAAGTAAAATAGTCAAAAACCAAAGTGACTTGGTCCATAACATAAACATCATATATAGGTATTGTAATATGCGCATGGCAATTTGATTAAAAATTATTTTCGCACTGAAGAAATATTTCAGATATTGCAAGATGCCCATATCGCTATTTGCCACAGGGAAAAAAGAATGAAATAAGAAATATAAAAATATTATGTCAGATGATCCTAATTTAGGTTAGGATTTTTTTTAGATCAAATTGCCCAAATGGAATGTGGCTTTATTCATAATGTCTGGATAAATTTAACACATTGAACAGGCCGTCAAATTTAGAAATACTTCAATAAATATTTATCAGGCTGCTTGGCCCATAAGATATATACACGTATATCTCCAGATGATGACTGTAATGTGAAGGTCGAAACGCCGAGTGATTATTTTGGTTTATATTAAAATGAAGTTTTATTCTAACACAGTGGCTATTTCCATAATTTTGATAATGAAGGTAAGCTGTTGCATAGTAATGGGAGACAGGAAAATATGAAGTTCTTTTAAATTCTTTTGGTTTATTAATCGACCATAAATATTAAAAGATCTACACAATTGTCAACAAGTTTCACCAGCTATTCTGTCTGGCTTCTTCATGACAAGGAAGATGGTACAATTACGTTTACTAGTAAAAAAGAAGAATGGAGTAGCACAGTAGGACTGTGTTACTCCATTCTTGACAACTATGTAGATCATTTAATATTTATGGTCAACTAATAAACCAAAAGAATATAACTCAATGGAAGTGACCAAATAATTTAACAATAATATGAAGTTCTTTTATCATCTCATGATGGATGTCATCAAACTCTACTGCACTGGCACATGCAGGCATAAAAGAGAGAGATAACATTCTTTTGGTTGCTTCTTAATTGCTTATCATGCGACTCTAGCCTTATTTTTAGAAACGTTTAGCCACTCTTTCTCTTGTACTTTCAATATTAAAAATTCTGAAGAGCTGCTTGCAATTGTTTTGTGATCAGTAACAGCAATAAGATATCCATTATGGTCCAAGGCAGATGAATGGTGTGTTCTATACCTACCTTTATAGGTATAAATATATACCTATATTTTCCTGATTTTATCGCATGACCTACCCTTTACAAATCCATGCTGACCATCATAAAGAATACCATGTCCATCAACCCAATTCTGTATTCCATTCCTTACCAATCTCTCCAACACCTTGACCACAACTTATGCAGTTTATACAGACTGGCCTATAATTGGAGACTTCTGTCTTAGAACTATGCTTGTGGAGTTGTACTATTCTGCCTTCTTTCTGCTCCTTAGGAATCCTACCCACTGCAAGACTTCATCCTTAATTTCAATACAACAAATCTCCAATCTCTGTAAATGCAGATTATCTCAGCTGTTCTGTAGGCTATACATCCCTAATTCCTTGAGATGCTTTAAATGTCAGAAATATGGGTTTGCCCAAACAACTTGTCAGGGCTGCACTACCTGTGTCCAATGTGGTAGCAATTGTAGATCTTGCTCTTACAAGAAAGCAAAATGTTAAACCATCAGGACATCATCCAGCCCATTCCTATGTATATCAATAGTAAGATGAAAAATACTAGACATAAACATAATAGAATATATCAGGATGGAAAAAAGAAATTAGCCATCAACCCTAACTCTTGAAACCTTTGCATGCTGAGCAGGTGGTAAGAACAATGAAATCATCTCAAACACACGGATGTTCCACCATCTAATAATTTCACTATACCTGAACTTCATATCATGATTGCTTGTATACGGAGCGCATCAGTTGCATGACCTATGGTCCCACTCCTCACAAATCCAAAAATGATTCCATTTAAAGAGCACCTACATGGCAAGAAAATTGTCTGATGGTTTATCTTTAGCTGATATCATTGCCATAATTTTCTTCATGACATTACACATCAGATATATTGAAGATTTTTCTGTAGGAGTAGATGGACACTGGCCATCCATACATTTCTAAATCAATAGATAAATATAACTTCTTCCTTGAACTTCTCAGAAATTGAACAAGTCCAAATCCAAAAGAAGCTTAAATTTACAGTTTAACTGTTAGGGATTCTGCCAAAATACAGATGACATTAAGGTTCTGCTGTAAAAACAATTACATTTCTATGTGTGTGGTGACCCCCCACCCCACCCAAGGTATTTCAACATTTGTAAGTACAGAACTGGAGATGTCCATGGGTTTCTTATTTGTAAACAAACAAACAGTTCGTGAAAAGTCTACACTGACCAAAATTGAAAGCTTCATATGAACAGATCGCCATAAAGCGAAGCATTGTAAGGCCTACAGTACACTTTACCATGATTTAACTAAGAATTGTGTTTTTATTAAGTAATTTTTTTGGAATTTTAAAAATTTATTTCAACATAGTCTGGAAACCCTGCTCTAGAGACCAAAAATGAAATTTTTTTTTCAAATCAGTTAGTCCTTCAATAAGCAGGGGAGTTGTCTCCCACCTAATTATTTCATCATGAGTGAACAAAAATCTGTATATGGTAGAAGAAACATTTCTATTCACGTATTTTCTGCTACTGGATTTTACAGCAAATTTGTCATGACCTATGCTCTATTTTAGATATCTACAACCCAGAAAAAAGTTGGATTTTTTTTTTTTCACTATGAAAGTATAAAAATATAGACCATTTCAACACCCCACAACAACTTAAAAAGATTTCCAAACAGAAATTTGAACATGGGATGTATGAAGTAGTGGAAACAGTATTAACTCAAGCATGGGAGAGTTAATGTTGAGATCTGGTAATGTTGGAGTCTTGACAAGTAACAGACTGATTTGGAGGAAAATTGTAGATAGGAATTTAGTAATGATGTAATTTTTTTCATGTAGTACTATCATATCCTGTACACCCCTTGAGGGTACATGACAGGAATTTGATGATGATGGGAAGAGTTATTTTATTTTTGATGACATAATATTACTGAACTATTGGGTGATGAATTGAACAAACAAATGGCTACTTTTGCAAGAAATTTAAATTGCCAAAGCAAACAAATTGTAAATTAACTCACTTCATTCAAGAAGAATAAAAAAATCTATACATAATACCCCTGTACGCCAAGAAATGTGAAATAAGCTGAAGTTGAAAATATAATTTACATGATTATTCTGATGGTTCTAACATGAGTATTGCTTATAACGTTCTCTAGTCCAATAGCTACCCTTTATACAAAATCAACAGAGCATATGCTTCATCAATGAAGCAGGCATTTTGATAACTAATTCACAAGTGAAGTTAAAGCACACAAACTTAAATATAAAATTTTAAATTTAATTCTGTAAATAGCATTTTAACTTTTAGAATATAAACTGGCCTTCATGGAATCAAAAACTGCATTTAATCTATATGATATTTTGAATAATTCATAGTAGTTCTGAGGATACGGAGAAAACACTTATTCAAGAATTTTGTAGTGCTATGGCAGATTAAGAACAGACCCCTCCACCTGAAGAGCTTTAAGGCAGATGGACATATTTTCTTTGTTCTTCTATGTGAATGTTAGCTGTTCAGTTGTGTGAAGTTAGCAGGATAAAGGAATACTGTAGACACTAGGGATGATCTAGATATTGAAATGGATCTTTATGGCCTAAAGTAGGTCTGTATGTTTATACCCTTTAATAATGCATGCAATTTTTTTTCTGAAGTTTCCCCAAATGTAAAGGAGACAACAATGGAATTTTTTTGTTTTGAGAGCTCTGTTGATTTCGTGAAAAAGGGGAAGCTATTGGTTATACACATGTAGCAAATGTGATTGAATATAGTGAAGAGGTTAGTGTGATATGAGCAGATGGTTCTATTTTTTATTAGTTAAGGATATTTTTTCTCTTATTTTCTGCCAAATCTCATACTGTTCTGGCTCAATCATTAGGTTCTGTACTAAATATCGCATCATTACCTTCAAAAAAAAAAAAAAAAAAAAAAAAAAAAAAAAAAAAAAAAAAAAACCAGATATTTTAATAATTTTTCTAATATAATAAATTTCAGCCCACTAACTGAAATACAGGAATAGTTTATTATCATAAAAGCTTTGCTATTTCGTTTTTTTACCTAATATTAGGAACTAAATTAAAATCTCAGAATATCTTAAATATTCTCATTAAACATGGTAGATTTATCAACTTCAACTGCTTACTCATGTGAGTATAATGCATAACCTGGCAAACTATGAACAGGACTAATGACTTTCAGGAGGAATCCACACTTTCTGAGCCGTGATGTAATAATATAAGTGTTCTTTCTAGATTCATTATATACAAGTATCAACATGAATGGGGGGGGGGGGGGGCTCATTTTTTTTTCTGTTCCTGTATGCATGCTGACCACATCCAGACAGGCTGAGAAGTTTGTCTAGGAATCATGTCTAGATTCCCCCCCCCCCCATATCTAATATATAAATCTTTCATTCTAACGCGAAAGTATAGGAAGTTTGTTCCAGCTGGATCAATAAGTTTTAAGAAAAGGAACATTTTACTGCTTTATTTGAAGTGTGAAACTAAAAAACCCTTAGAACAGAAGAAAATTCAATGCTGCTGAATTTGCCATATAAAAATAAGTCATTAGTAATATACAATTCATTTTTTTTTTTATTTTTAGGTATTATCTTTCCAAGTCCGGTATGAGAGGTTTCACAAATAAGAGTCCATTGCAAACCTTCTGTTCATATATTTTGCTGTCATATTGGAAATAAAATTCAATTCAATAGTTTGAAGAGTGACTGTGTGTGTAACAAAATAAGGTTTGTTTTTGTAGAACTCCTGGTATATCTCTTAATAGGCCAACCCCATCCAGACAGGCAGAAGTTTCAGTCTAGGAATCATGTCAATTTTTTCCCCCTCCTCCATAATATCTGAATGTAATATATAAATCACTCATTCTAACATGAAAGACCAACACTTGTACCAGGATAAGTATAACTTACATTTTATGTTAGAGATCTCCCACATTTAAAAATTAGTACAACACACCTCTAGTTTGTAAAATTTATGTGCTTGCAGAAACTTGGAATTTCTGCAAGTAGAAAAAATAAATTGCTAATATATTGTTGTCATCATACGTAACATGGAAAGAACCACAAAAACTTGAATGAGATTATGCACTCCCATAGTTCTGCAGGTGCAGCTGTGAAAGTAAAACCAATTACTATCCATCAGTTGTAAGCCAGGCTGATGTTCTGCAAAATAAGCTGTCAAAAGAGAGAAAGTATCTGATTAAAGTCCAATATTGCACAATGACAGACTATGTTTCACATGAAATAGCTGATCTTATGGAAAAGTACAGATAGCAAGAGCTTCCATTACGGTATATTTAGTAGTCATGATGTACCCTCTGCAAACTTCCATTTGTTCACTAAGATGAAAGAATACTTCACACGAAATACTTCTTTAGCACTGATGAAAATCTGCATAAGTGATCTGACTTATCAAACACACTGAGAAAAAAGGTTTGCTGATAAGAATTACTAAAAATTGGGTAGCACTGATAAAAGCAAAATGGAGAGTGTACTGAAAGATAAATGTATTGTAAATGGTCGGTTTAACATTGCCTGATTCAGTAAGTGAGAAAGTCAGGAAATTGATTTGCAAAACAAAACCATACCTTCATAGTGGACTAAAGAAACAGTCTAAAAAAAGTAAAAATCATACCAAGAGTACCTGACAAATCAAGTACCCTGGAGGCACTTATGGTATAGAGGCTAATGAACAAGTTACATAAACTGTAAAAGGATAACAAAGATGACAAAAATCATAACAACGAAAACTACTGTTGAAATAATGGTAGAATATGATATTCAAGTGAAATGCAATTAAGAGTATATATCAATGCAAGAAATCTGAAGAGTCCTTATCAACTTGAATTGTGTAAAGAGATCAGAAATGCTCCAATATGCAGTTAGAAAATTTCTATTGCAGCTATACCAAATATTTCAGGAGGCATAACAAGTAGGTAGACATCCAATTAAATGGACGATTCATCAAACTTCACTTTCATGAAAACAAAAAGTAGGTTCAGCCAAATAGGGATTTTCTGAATCAGATTTTTTTTTTTTAAAACGGTTGAGAAATAATGGTAATAAAATGTGTTTGTTGATCTGGAAGAGATCATGATCTCTTCAAGAATGATCAATTTTAAATGACTTCTGAAAAAAAGTCATTCAAAACTCAGTTATATATGTAAATAGGATATTACACAGAACATACTTATTACTATTAACATTATTAACTACACTTAAGTTGAAAACTGTTAGAATGGAAGAAGATGTGGTATGACATACTATGGTCAGATAGGCCGTTCTATGGGAAAAAGAATTAATGAACATCAATAATGATATATATTGAGAGGTGCTTAAAGGTCAAAGCTGTATAACTGAGAGGAGACCTCCACATAGACTTTAAAGGAATGCGGAGAACTGACCAGGGCTTCTGACCTAATGTCCAATCCTCACCTTCTCGTGGTGCACCCTGTTGGGTATCTAATTGGATACTGAACAAACAAGGATGGGCTGGCAATTTGGGATTTAGCCAACCAAATTGTATTCCTATTGGTTAAACCAAAATACAAAAGTATGGTACAACATGACAGAATTTCATGCCGGCTGGGGCATCGCCCAGTTAAACAAGGCCCCCATTGTTTTCGCCAGGGAACCAGGGCGAACAGCGAAAAGTGAGCTACAGGAACAAATCTGAAAACACACCCCAACTCAACATCACCAGAGTTAAAGATCGGTACTATCAACATAAGAAGCCTGAATGGCAAAGAACTGGAGCTAGCGGAGGTATTAGATAAGTACCAGATCGACATAATAGGGGTGACTGTAATAAAAAAGACAAAAACTGATGAGATCTTTCTGAGCAATAAATACAAAATGTTATATTCAGGCAATGACAATCAAAGAAAAGAAGGAGTAGGCATAGTATTCAACACAAAATACGAGGCTCATCTTCGTGAATCATAGGCAGGGTCAAGTAGAGTGATTTCGGCAAATATCAGAATGGGGAAACGGACAATGAGACTTATTTGTGCCTATGGTCCCACAGAAGCTTCTACTAAGGTAGAAGTTGAGGAATTTTTGAGGCTCTAGATAAAGCTACTGACACAATGAAAAAGGAAAAGTTGGTCCTTGTTGGGGATCTAAATAGCAGAGTAGGAAATGATTGTGAGACATACAAAAATATTTTGGGAAAATTTGGAGAAAAGAGCAAAGCTAATAATAATGGCAAATACCTGTTGAATTTCTGCTCAGGACTTGGACTGGTTATTACTAACACCATGTTCCAACATAAAAATGTGCACAAATTCACATGGAGAGAAGAGGCAAGGAATAAGAAGTCTCATTGACTTATTGTTGATAGTGAGGTTTTCTCACTGGAAGGACACTAGCATGTACAGAGGATTTGAAATTGGAAGTGATCACCATTTAGTCTTGAGCAGGATTAAATTGAATTTCATATTGAAAAGAATAACATGTAAGAAAGTTTTAAAGCGAATAAAATTTGAGCAGCTCTCAGATGTGAACTGTAGACTAAAATACACAAAGATTATTGAAGAAAAAAATGAAAGAGTTTGAGAACAGGAAACAAACCTTGGAGATAAAGTGGCAAGCCTTGAAGAAAACCCTGACTGATTCAGCCAGAGGCATGTGATGAGGTTGTATGTAAGGATAGAAAAATCAGAACTCCATGGCAGACACAGGAAGTTGAAGAGGCAGTGAAGGAAAAGAAGAAAGCATATGAAAAGTTCCTGGCAAATAAGTCAGCTTGTGCTCTTAGAGAATACAGAGACAAATGTAAGAAAGCTAAACAGTGTGTAAAACTAGCTAAACAAAAGTCATGGGAGGACTTTGGCAAGAACATAGAAAATAAATATCAAGAAGGTGGCAAAATATTCTGGAGGTTGTTGAAGAAGCTTAGGAATGGAGGAAAGAGTGCTGTAAAAGGAGTTAGAGATGATAAAGGTGAAATCAAAACGGGAGAAAAAGATATCCTTGAAGTATGGAGTAATTACTTTGAAAATTTGCTAAATGAAACAAGCAGTGATAAAAAACACTGACCAGGCATGCAGTCAGGAATACATATCCATACTTGAAGTAGAAAAAGCCATCAAAGGCTTGAAATGTGGAAAGGCAGCAGGAGTAGATGATATTCGACCAGAAATGCTGAAGTATGGTGGTATAAAAGTCTTACAGTGGCTGCACTGCATAGTTCAGAATGCCTGGACAGAGGGATGAATTCTCAATGATTGGAGTAGAGCTCTCGTATTACCCATACATAAAAAGGGAAATAAAACTGAATGTGTGAATTACAGAGGTATTTCCCTAGTGCGTGTCCTGGTAAGATTTATGCAAGTACACTTGAGAAGCGGTTGAGAAGAATTGTGGAAGAAAAGCTTGGTGAAGAACAAGCTGGATTCAGGCCAAATAGAGGCTGTCAGGATCAGATCTTCACTTTACGACAAATAATCGAGAAAGCATGGGAATATAACAAAGATCTGTATTTAAGTTTTGTCGATTTGGAAAAGGCATATGATAAGGTGCCAAGAGAGAAGCTATTCAATACGCTACAGTTATATGGTGTCAATGGGGCATTATATCAAGCAATACTCAATCTTTATTTGAGTTGTAAGTCAGCAGTTAGAATTGAAGGAAGTACAGGAAGATGGTTTAATGTTAAATCTGGTGTGACACAAGGATGTACATTATCCCCTCTGTTATTCATAATCTATATGGATCACATTATGAAGAAAAGTGGTATTAAACATGATATCAAAATTGGAGATGTTAATGTCAGCTGTTTGCTTTATGCAGACGATGTTATACTTCTAAATAAATCCACTACAAGTCTACAAGATTCTCTGACTAAATTGAATAACTGTTGTAATAGATATGGTATGAAGGTCAGCAATAAAAAGACAAAGACAATGAAAATAGGCAGAATCATTGAAAATGTGTTGTGAATGGAGAACCTGTGAAACAAGTAAAACATTTCAGCTACTTAGGCACGATTTTTAGTGAAGATGGTAAATTAAATATGGAAATAGACAACAGAATCAACAAAGCTGGTATGGTAGGAAGTCAATTGAATAAATTCATATGGAATAAGAGAGAAATTAGTCGGAACACTAAATTAGCTGTATACAAGACAGTGTTCAAACCAGTTTTAACTTATTGATCTGAGAGCTGGGTCAGAAGTAAAACACTTGACCAAAGACTAGAGACCACAGAAATGAGAGTCCTGAGAAAGATTAGAGGCGTGAACAGATGGCATCAATGGCAATATCATATTAAAAACGAGAATATTAGGAAAGAACTTGACATTGTCAGCATCCAGGAATGTATTAGCAGAGCTAATCTCAGGTGGTATGGTCACTTAAACAGAATGGGCGAAGAAAGATAGTAAAACAAGTGTTCTCTGTCAAGTTGGCAGGAAAACGACCCAAAGGAAGACCAAGATATAGGTGGATTGATTCGGTACAAAGTGCCTTAGACGATAGAAATATAAGATCTGGTAATGTTGGATTCTTGACAAGTAACATACTGATTTGGAGGAAAATTGTAGATAGGAAGTTCGTAATGATGTAAATTTTTCATGTAGTACTATCATATCCTGTACACCCCTTGGTACATGGCAGGAATTTGATGATGATGATGAATATTATATTGAATATATGAAACCTCAAAAGTCTGGTCTGGCACAACATAGTATCCAGTAGAATAAAGCTCATCTTCTCCACTGAAGCAGTTTTAAATATCAATGTCTTTTCAAAGAAAGTTGTGAAGCCTTTTTACATCGGCCAAATCTGAATCGGAACAATTCTCTCTCTCCCAGAAGTTTGGGAGATTCTCATTTTATGTAACAATCAAAAAGTTTTAATAATTTTTATTAATATATTAATTTCTAACATGCAGCAACAGTTTTTAATTGGTAAACCTATTGTTGTATGCAGTTTGTATTCCCGTTTCTTTGATTTGCTGGTTTCTACGCACTGATGGTGTACTATTATTTTCAGTACAAAATATCTAATTTCATTTCAATAAAGTTAATTACTGTGGTTATCATAAAATTTGTTTTTAGAAGATACTGGAAGTTTGATGTAAAAATGTATGTTAATTTTGCCTAATTACATAGCATCAATAATGCATTCTTAATGAAGTTTATTCAAGATGATTTTCCTGAAACAAGTTTATAAAAAAATTTTATGCGATGCTAATCTTTCAAAGTCAAGCAATAAAAATAACAGGAATCACAGTAATAAACTTAACTGAAAAGGACAGATAATTTGTACTGAAATTAATAGTACACTGTCAGTATATAGAAACAACAAACAATTCTAGAATAATCATATGAAGCTAATCTTTAAAGGGTACTTGTGGCATAATGAGCTAAACAAAAATAACATAATAGCCACAGTAATAAATTTTAATGGAAAACACGTTTCGTACCTAAATTAACAGGTTAGTGTGTGGATACAATTCAAAGAACAGGAATACAGCTTACCAATTAAAAACAGCAGCTGTGTGCTAGAGAAATATTGAAGACATTTATGATATTTACATAAGATGAGAATCTCCCAAACTTTGCGGGAAGGGGAGAGAATAATAATTCTGATTCAAGTTAAGCCAGTGTAAAAGGATTTCACAACTTCCCCTAAAAGGATATTCATTTTTTTTAAAAAAAAAAATTTCTTAGCATGCAGCAACAAAATCTAAGCCTAAGTACTCAATCTGATGGAAACTCACGCTTTTGGACTTATCTGCAGGATGGATAAAAGTAAAAAAATCAAACGCTGATGTTTACTAAGAGATGGAATAAACAAGAAGAGGACAGCAAAGACAAGAATGGATAGATGTGGAGTAGTGTGAAAGAAAGTTTGCAGAGGCATTTGGCAAAGAATGGTGAAAAGAGCATCGAACTAAAGGGCACTAATGAGTGATACTGAAGAGTGTCTGTAATATAATTAGAATAACAGGACAGTGTGGCATTTGACTGGATAAAACTTTCAGATTCTTGGTGTGATCAGAGGAATCTTTTTTTTTTTTTTTAATGGTAATCTGACAAATATGAAAGTGTTGGAACCATTTTTTTTTTCTTACGCTACTGTAGAAGGGCAGAAAGCAGGGCATAAAAAAAGAAACTAGCTCCCACTGAGATCAGTAGACAAAAGAGGCTATGCAGAAATATTGGAAGTGGTGCATTTATAAGATTTAGGGGAGAATATGGCAATCAGTCAATAGTGTGTAAAGGCAAGTAACTGATTTTCAGCTCACTGGAAGTCCATGACATGGAGCAATGGATCACAATACATGCTTTTCAGACTAGATGGGAAAGTGTGTGTGTGTGTGGTCAGATGCTTGGCAAGTCCAATATTCTCAATCTGATGCCCAGGTTGTAATGCCTGGAAAGATGAATGCCAGATAGCATGTAACACTTTTGGATGAGTTGCATCCTACTATTGAATAGATTTTTCCACATGACGATGTATCAATGAAGGTGTTATTCTGATATGGTTTGAGGAAAACAGTATGGAATCATTTCAATGTCGTACATAGAGTATGATATTCTACTATATTGCAGAAATTGTTCAACCCTGCCAAATCACATGTAAAGTATAATTAATTTACAGTTTAGTTTAGCTATCAAACAGCTGCTGTAGTATAATTATCATATTATTGCCCTTAGCATGGGTAGGAAACAGTGTACAACGTAGCTGAAAAAAAACAAAATTTGTATAAGAAAGTTTGACCTGCATGTGATAAAATAAATAGTAGATGTAGTATCTGTAAAAAATGTAGCCAGCAGTAAGTAAATAAGGAACAGTAAGGTTACCTAGGTGTATCATTTAAGTGCGAAATTTTTTCACAGCTATAAATTATTTGGGAATAAGAAGAAAAAAAAATCACCTAGATAATTCATAAAAACTGATTTTGTGAAGAATAAGTGTGCCAACATTAAAAATGATGGATAGGATACAGATAATACTAAATACAATTTGGATTAAAATAGCAGGCTTTTGACGGATATTTTCATTACAACTGAACAGCATTCTATTGTATGTATCTGTATCATAGATATTCAACTTATTTATAGTTTACTCGAGACCAGAGTGACTGGTTTAAGCAATGTTAAAGTACAGGGAAAGCAATAAACATTCTGAAGCATATCTAGTACTGACATATGATTTCAACTATAATTTCTTCAAAGGCTAAAGAGGATTTTTAATGTAAGCCAAAGATTCTCTTAAAAGAAAATTTTACTATAGTTCGCCCACCAATTAGAGATCCCTCGACACTTCTGTGCATGTCAGAAAATGGAGAATCCATTCCGATAATAGGGTAATCAATCTGTCTTCTGGGATGAGTTTGTTTATTATTACAGGTCGGAAAATTTAGCGTTTCTTTTACGAACATTGCTGTTTTTAAAGTGTAACTATTTTGCTTGTATAACAGTTGGAAAAATGTACGTAGAGTATTAACAAAATTAAAAAAAGGTATAGCATAAAACAAAAATTTAACTAAGTTTATTTTTAAGAAAGTTTTCTATAAAATATAAATAATTATAAAGAAAAACAGAAATTTTTTCAAATGAACTTAGATATTCTAAACTTACAGTTCAGAGAACTGAGACACTTTAATGTCCTAAACCGATTAATTATTTATGACTTGTTGCGACTCTTTTAACAAACCCATGCAAAAAAAAAATACCATTATCAAATCCTTTTAATCTTCAGAGTCATCTGAATCTGTGTCCGAATCGCCATCACTTTCACTTAAACTGATCACCAAAGGTTCGCATAATTCTTCGATAATTCCGTCTCTGTCCCAATACATATTTTCCCATGAGGTGACATGAGAGCAATATTTTCCCCAGTTTTGAACTGTAATACTTTCAATCGCCTGTTCTGAAAGCTTAAAAAGTTTTGACATGTCAATATCACCAGTTATGTTGCGATGGCGAATGAAACTTTTCACTTCTGCCCAAACATACTCAATAGCATTAATATTGCAATGATATGGTGGTAGCCTCAAAGCGATAAATCCATGCTCTTTGAGCATCGTGTCAAATTTAAATAGTTTAGTTGTGGACGAGTTTCTTTTGACCAAATTAAGCAATTCAATGTTTTACATATCTGGGGAATGAGAAATGTTATTTGCAGAGAGCCAATCCATAAGAACTTGCTTCTTATTAGACCAATTTGGAGCTTTGTTTAATCGAATAGAGTGATATGAAGCGTTATCAATTATAACAACAGCATTTTTGGGAAGGTTTGGAATCAGTTTTTCTTCTGCCCACTTTTCGAACATCGTGGAATTCATTTGCCCATGGTAATCTCCAGTAGTTTAATTGGCTTTGTACAGAAAGTTTGAATTCGGTAAAAAACCCATTTCTCCACCCGCACACAAAATTATTATGTGCCGTGAGGCATTTCCGGTTTGTAGCACTCCACATTCTTCTTTAGATTGCCAGCATTTTCCATAAGTTAAATTACTATCAATCCAAGTTTCATCTAGATACACAATCGGTCTTTTCTCCTCCCTGAAACATCTTATTGCTCTCAAATATTGCGTTCTAGATAAAACAATATCACTTTGCTCCATGATAAGTTTCCTTTTATTCCGGGACTTTTTAAAATGTACTCCGATTTCATTCAAGTATTTTCCTTAAAGTTTCTCTTTTCCAAGGAAAATTAATTTTTTCTCTAAGTACAGGAAATAATTTCAGAACAGTTGGCACTCTTTTCTCGACCACGTAAAATTCGTGAGTAGTTCTTATAACGTCTACATCAAAATCATTTAAAACTACGATTTCGATAGTTTCTTTCTCTGGCGCTTTTTTTAGGAGATTTAAATTTTGGCTTACCTTCACCTTTTGATTCCCTACAAATTCTTTTAACAGTCGACCCCGATATGCCTGCAATTGCACGTTTTATGACTTGAGAAAGGGAAACAAATAGACGGCCTTCTGACAATTCTTTTTCGCAGAATGTCAGCACATTATTCAATATTCGTTTGCAACAGCTACTGAAACGTTTAACAACAGAACTTGTTGAGTGTACTGGATCCATCATACAAATTAATAATAAAAAAAATAATGCAAAAAAGCGACAACAAAAATCAAGCTAGTACTAGTACAGCGACAGACAAGAAAGCACGTGATTTTGCATGTTGGCGACCAATTCCTACATCCTCCATTTCTTTCTCCCCTTCAGCATGAATCGACTATTCTTGGCAAAATGCCAAGGAGAGACTTACAAACGGTGGGCGAACTATAATATGATGTCCACATCTGAGAGGAATCCGTACTCAGAGCAATGACACCTAACTTGAAGTTTATTTAATGCACATGCTTCTTTCATTATGGGATTAAGTTGTTAATGGTCAGAAATGTTTGGAGGCAATAATGTCCAGCTAAATAATGTTGGATTCATTAAGGTTGGGTAAAGCAGTAACATCTGTAATATTTTGTAAACAGAAATTACACCAAAAGCAGTATTATATTGGTTAATTTTTTTTTAATGTGATTTCCACCCATTAAAGGTTAAGATAAAGGTTGTATCAATTATATAAATATCTTTGTAATTATTTATTTTTATATAGTCCAGAAACCCTGCTCTAGAGACCAAATGTAGAACTTTTTCAAGCCACTTCAGGCCTCCAATAAGATGGACATGGTGTCCTACTGGGTAATGAAATTCAACTACCAACTAAAAGACAAAAACATTCATGCCCACAGCAGGACCAGGCAACCTGTTGGTTGAAGAGCAGTTATGCTAGTCACTTGGCCAACCAGGCTGGCAATGTAAACATAAAGTAAATGTAGATGTAAAGAGTATTCGAAGTAACTGAAAGGATATCTGCATCAATGGTAGGGGGAAACTGACATTAAGGTGAAACTTAAAGAATAATCTCATGCAGTTTGAATTATTAACTAAAGAGAAAAAAATTGTAGTTGTATAAGCTGCATATTGCAGAGAGGAGCATCAGGCAACAATGATATTGATCTGCACTGCAGAAATTAGATGCCCTCAGAAGAGACAGAACAGGTAAAAAAGAATAGATGAGACACTGCTTTCACAGAAGATTTACATTATCAGGTCAATAACAAATGATTTCAATTCTGTCCAAGAGTTTGATAGTGTGGTGCACACCTGTTAAACTGTGTTCTTATGGCACTTTGCCTATTTGTACATGAAAAAATTGTTCCATCTCTGTAATAGATTAACCTTCCACTGATAAGCTATTAACTGTGGATTCTATAGACTTGAGGTACACTGGAATTTGTTACCATTTTAGATATAGTAAGATCATAGGCAAGTCACTTAAAGAGAGTTGAAAAGTATTAATGAGGAATTTTAATATGAGAGAATATCAGCATGAAAGAGCTGATAATATAATAGACGTATATAGTTGACCATTGAACAATGTGGAGGGTTAGAGGCACCAACCCCCACATTGTTTGAAAATCCACGTATAACTTCTGACTCCCCAAAAACTTGAGTGCTGACAGCCTACTGTTGACTAGAAGCCTTACCAATAACAAACAGTCGATTAAAAATATTTTTTTTTTTGGTATGTGTGTATTATATACCATATTCTTACAATAAAGTAAGCTAGAGAAAAGAAAATGCTATTAAAGATAATCATAAGGCAGTGAAAATACATTTACAGAACTGTACTGTAAATATCAGCACCATAAGTTTATGTTGTCTGTTTATAAGATGAATAAAATAAAAGATGACTTTGACAATGCACACAAGGATTAAATCAGCTCACCAAATCACTTGGTTACTAAAGAATACTTTGACAAGCAAGTTATTGTTCCTCTGTATCGCGCCTTGATAAGACAGGGTTTCTTCTTGATGGGGAGGATCCAGAGGCGAGTGACCAACATGATAGCAGGTCTATGGAATGAACCTTATGAGAACAGGTTGAAGATTTGTGGTTGTAGAAATTGGTTGATAGATGGAAAAGGGGGTGATATGATTGAGACATTCAAATTACTGAAGTGTTTCTATAAATAAGATTAATTCAGAGGATATTTTTCAGAACAGGACTGGTGATGAGAGGACTAAGGACCCAGCCATGGAAACTGGGCAAGAGTGTGGTTAGCAAGGGTGTTAGACCTAGGTTTTTTACTTGGAGAGTGGTGAATGAGTTCAAGGCAAAGTATGATAGATACTGTGTGGATGTTGAATAGTTGTTCTTGACATGATGTTTAGGGCTGCCATTGATGAGTCTAAGGACTCCTTGGAGTTGCCCATAATAATAATAATGTCTATCAGTGAATAATATATGCACATAAACACAAGAAAGATATTTAATTAACCAAGTATTTCTGTCTGGAAATAGCAGACCATCTCCAGTGGCACTATAAGAACAGTTTTAAAAAAATACAAGGTGGAATACTAACAATAGATCATTTAAAAATAGAACAAGCCGCATGATGTTATATCACTATTGCCACTGAAGATGGTCTATTTCCGGACCGAAATATTTGGTTAATTAAATATCTTTCTTGTGTTTACGTGCATATATTATTCAGTCTTTACATCACAAGTCTCTACATGAATATTGTCTTATATGAACACTGTGGATTGTATAGGTGTTATAAATATTACTAACACTAGACGTTAAAATTAAAAAGATAATGTGAAAAGATAAAAAGAAATTATTCATATTTATTTACTGGTGTAACGATTCATGGTAGGTTTCATTCTAGGCTTTATGGTCGCCTAGTGCAATCGATATGATTGCTTTCACAATAGTCTAGCCCAGTGTTTCTCAAAGTGTAGTACGCGAAAGCTTTTCGGGGGGGGGGGGGGGTTACATGGCAATAATTAAAGGAATCTGAAAGGCTATTTTACCGGCGAATTTGTTAATTAAGAGGGAGATGTTAAATCCCGTTTTATTTTATAGCCGGGTACGAAACTCAGGTCGAAATCTATCGACATCTCCCTCTTAGGAAAGGAATCATTATATTTCTCAACAAACAGTGCAACTTACAATAAAAACGGCACTAACTAATGAATCACATCTCCCCTCCAACAGAAACTACTGTATAGACTCAAGCAAAACCATGTTACCAGTGCAACATATGGTTTTGCTTGACACCACCCCATCGTGAATGTGTTAAAACTAAGAAATATATATTGAATGTGTTTCAGATATTAGAGAATTAGCATTTCAACTCTACTGTTGAAATGCTAATTTGTCTTTGGTTCGAGCGATCTTTTGTTAATACCGGACCAATCATATGCACTTCTTCATTGCTGCTCTATGTATCTCAAGTCTTGTAAATTACTGGTAATTTTTGCTTGAAATAATGGGAAAGAAGATGAAGCTATTTGGGTAGATGACTTTGATGATGCACACAAGGAAACTGTTCTCGATGCCTAAAGTAGTGATAGTGAGTAGGAACTTCTTGGCAAATCACACCATTTGCAGTTTTTTTTCTGAAAACTTTAGTTTCCGAAAATCCCTGAACATATCTCGCATGATTTTTTTAGCTTTAATTTTGGGGGAAAAGTGCGAGTTATATTCGAGTAGATAAATTTACAGTATTTTCTGAGCTTTCACATTCTTAAGTATGGATCATTGGTTAACGATTGGATTTATAAATCACAAAAGAGAGCAATATCGCAAATACAAGTAGCTGTAAACAACAAGAAAACGTTGATATTGCATCAAATGAAATTGAAAAGGGTGTGTCATCTGACATCTCTAGAGAACCAACTAGGAAGAAGATGAAAAATCTTTGCAAGTATGATATGAATTACTTGAAATGTGGATTTTCATGGACAGGAAATGAAGAGGAACCTATTCCAAATTTTGTTCTATTAAAAATAAATCATATTTTTTGCTTATATGAACATATAAATTTAAATAAAATAGACATTTACAATAAAATATACTTTATTTATTTATTATTTGATAGGGGGTACTTGGTAATAATAAAAATTTAAAAGGGGTACGCAGATATCTGAAGTTAGAGAAACACTGGTCTAGCCTATACAGTAATGAATGATTCTTTAGAAAATTTTTATTTTATGCTAATTAATAAGTTAATTTTATGCAGTTGATTTAATATTGCATCTTTATATTTGTTTACGTTTCTCGACTGCGAACAGTGGCATGTATAGTCTGTAAGTGTTTGCATGCATAAGTTTTCACTTTTTATAATAGATTTGTGTATATTTTATGGTAGTAAATGATAAAATAATTAGTATCTATACGTGTTTTATGCATTCATGACATACCTAACTTTCTCTTAATTTTTTTGATATTTCTAAGCTATACAGATGCAGTTCATCTACGAGTTTTTTTTTTTTTTAAATTGTTGCAAATCTCCAAAAAATTTTCCAATATATGTATTAAAAAAAAGTTCATTGATTATTTTTATTATTTTTTTGGTTTTACATCAACCAAATCTGAATCGGAGCGATTGGCTCTCTCTCTCTCTCCCTCCCCCCCAAAAATTTGGGAGATTCTTATCTTATGTAACCATCAAAAATAGTTTAAATATTATTTATAAATATATCTTGTATTCCCATTCCTCTAATTCGCTTGTTTCTACACATTGATGATGTACTGTTATTTTCAGTACGAAATATCTGTACTTTCATTAATGCACATAAGTGGACTCACGCAGTTCAAACCTGCTTTCTTCAAGGATCAACTGTATTTCTAAAGCAAAATGTATAAGAATCTAAAGAATCTGAGTAAGAGAGAGAGAAAGAATCAATTTTAGATTTCATAATAACATAGTGATGGTCCACGTTAATTTCTCCTTTCCTGTTAGGAGCCTTCTGACCCACACAGGACAATGATATGCTACAGGTGTTGCATGTCCCCTTCAAGTGCACATCAGATATTAAATTAGCTAGCGAAGAAGTATTGACTAAGACATTGTTTAATGAAAGAGATGCCAACACAAAACAATTAACACTCAAAGACATCTTGCATGATCTAAGTTAATCACATACAATAAACCTGAAGTCAGTTGGATGAAACATATCAAAAGAAAATGGAATTCTTGATAAAAATTCAGAAAGAGTCATTATGTATTGTTTCTGTCCAGGAGGTTGACTACAGGCAAAAGGATAATGTGGTGAGAACCCTATCTCTTCCACATTGTTGTAAGTTTTCATGGTTGTAGATCCATTCACAGGGCCACTTTGCCAGTTCTGAGGGACGAAAAACCTGAGTTTCTGGGTGAAAACCCCTCTACCTTAGTATGAGACTTGCTAACTTACCTTTAGTCAAAAGACACCAGATAGCATCATGGACGAGAATTGAACCCAGGTCTTTCAAACCAAACGACTTCATCTATATTGACTGAGCTATGGAGGCTCATATAAAAAGAGAAATTAGTAAGAGTATAGAATGGATAAATCAATTATGAGTGATAATGACCAGGGATTATCTATCGTAAAGGCTGCAAAAGCAAAATTTGAATAATAACTTTCCAGAATGCTAGAATGGCGAACATAGTTAGACATGCCAAAAAAAAAAATTTTTTTTTTTTTGGTATGGCTACTAAAAATAAAAGATCTTATGGATATGAAAAAAGGGTATAAGGATAACTAAGAAATAAAGCATTACCAGTTCCTCTGGCACACTTTTCAGTAATAATCCATCCTGTGGTTGGTTGAATTTATTAAATATTTTGCAAGTATATATATGAATAAGGGTGTGTTAGAAATGAAAATGATGTTTGAGGAATGAGATTTGCCTAATAACATAATAAAAAAGGTAAACATTATCTTAAATCACCTGGCAAATGATACAGTTGGAGATAAGGATTGGAAATATACATGCTAAAGAGTTAGTACACTTTTATCATCTTCAGTGAATCATTGAGTTTTGAAATAGTAATTTCTGCCTGGAAGCTTTTAAGGATTACCTACAACGAGTTCATCACAAAGTAGAGAATTATAAAGATGCAAGCCTTGTTAGAGTTAGAAACCAAGTAACAAACATTAATCTGACATCTTACTCTGGATATTTTTGACAAGGTATCCATTACTTTATTTATTTATTCGTATGGAGTTTCCTCCCCTTTTCTCTCCCGTCCCTACTGGGGCGAGTTGAGCCCCCGTCATAAGGGGTTAAGTATTTATGGCTGTAGATCCGTGTGTTCACGGGGCGAATTGCCTACTTGCAGGATGAAAAACGGCAGATAAACTAGCGGAAAAAACCCTACTGCCCGTGCCCAAGACCAGCTAACTTGGCTATGGCTGAGGAAGATCTTCAAATTCCTCAAGTCTTCGACAGGAATCGAACCTGAGACACTCCTTCTCCAGTCATATGGTTGCGAAGCACACAGCCACTAGGCTAACCGCGTGGACTATCCGTTATTAAATACAGCACTTTCATTAAGAGGTTATGACAAATCTGCATACTCTTTTTATGAAGTATGAGTGAAAGAGATCTGGATAATTATTCTGGTGTGACTTTCATATGGATTTCAACAAAAAAACTGATAGCATCCTACATATAGAACCATTAAAATGTGTGGAAAAGATCATCTAGTGAAATGGATAGGCCGGATGAGAAGTCACAACATCAAATGTTTGGAGAATACTACAGGATTTGTAATACAAGCAGTCCCTGGGTTACGAACAAGATACGTTCCTGAGAACATCTTTAAATTGGATTTGTATGTAACTCGGATCCCTAATGAACAGAGCATGTGCGGTAGTAATAATAACAGTAACAACAATACTATAATGGCTCATATGTGGCAATGCTAATATAGTGTAATACTGTAATAATAAGTTACAGAAACTATTGCTCTTTCTTTTAATATACACAAACAGAACATAAAAAGAAACTCGTACAAAAAGTTTAGATAGGAGAAATTTCAAAAAAGAATATTAAAGGTTGCATCAATGTCTTGCTTACTGGAAAGGGCATTTCTGAGGCATGAAGGTAGGCTAACATTAATCAGAAGATGAAGATGGACCTTGTGCTAGGAGAAACAGGATTTGATACTGTTTCTTGATTCAATTATATACAGAGTATCCCAAAATTCACGCAAGAAGTAATTTTGATAGAAAACACAGGTTTTTAATTAAAAATTGTAATTTCTTATTGATTTATAAAGTATACAGTATAGGGTTATGCATGGAATAGCATATCGGGTAAATGGCTTCCACGGCTTTGCTGGCACATACGCACTCTTTTGTCGAAATTTTCCATGACCGTTTTGCATAAATGTGGCTGAATTTCGTTGATACAACGCTCAATTTCCTCCTTCAAGGCGTGGGTGGTCGTGAGCTTCTTGGCAGAAACCTTAGACTTCAAAAAACCCCAAAGAAAAAAGTCCAACGGTGTCAAGTCACATGATCTGGGTGGCCAATTCTGATCACCAAAACGGGAAATTACACGACCAGGAAGTGACTCATGCAGTAATTGAATTGTTTCTCGGGCTGTATGGCATGTGGCACCATCTTGTTGAAACCACGTCATCCACATCCATATCTTGCAATTTAGGCACAAAAAACTGGATTATCATGGCGCGATAGCGAGCACCATTAACTGTTATTGCCTTACCAGCCGCATTTTCGAAGAAGAATGGACCGATGATGCCTCCAGCCCAAAATCCGCACCAAACAGTGACACGTGGATGCATTTGTTTCTCAACAATCACTCGTGGATTTTCTGAATCCCAAATGCAACAATTTTGTCGATTAACGAAGCCATCAAGATGAAAATGAAAATTTTTTTGAACTGAAAACACGAAAAAATGCAATTTTTTCTAAAGTGCAGAAACACCTTATTTTTGTGTTTTTTACATAAATATGCTATAAATTGGAGCAGGTTGTGTGTATTTAAGTAATTTTCCTTACATATAGCATAATTTAACGTAGCGATTGATAGAGAACAGAGCGATATATAGTATACTTGAAATAAACGGTGTTACAACTTTATGTTGCTAGAAGGCAGCGAGTTCGAAGATATCTTGCAATATTTTATTCATTTGCATATCACCTGATTAACGTCTTATTTGCACAGTTTAATTGTTAGCAATGCCATATAGCAAAGATTATGAATATGACTCAGAGGAAAATTGCAATGCTGAAATGCACTTTGATATGTAAAGATCAGGATGTTATTTTTTCTCTTTATAAGACCTCACTTGGACTATTGTGTGCAGTGAAAATCACAATGAAAACCAGGTCTCCTGGTTTTCATTGTGATTCTGATATAGTAAAGAAAGAGTGATAAAAATGCTATCAGGATTGTGAAATACTGATTATGAAGATAGACTGAGAATTTGTAGACTGCAGACACTAGACTTACAAATTTCTGAAAGGATCAAAGGATTTCACTTGATGGAATTTTTCATTTTATGGAGGGTGGTGAAAGGTCAAGAGAGCATCCACGGAAGCTGCCAAGAAGGGGGAGATTGGAATGGATTGCTACTGGATGTTGTGTGTGCAAGTAGTGTAAATGAATTCAAGAACAAGTATGACAGCTAGTGCATATAGCCATCCTCAATGAATCCTTGACTCCCTGGGGTCTCTCTTAATATATTTATATGTATTAAAAATTAGTTATTAGTGCTTAATTGCGATTTTGTGTGAGCTGTCAAGTTTTGTAATATTGGTGTCGTCTCTATGTAAACAAACATTTATGAAATGTTGTCGATCATGAGGGAAGTGGAAGTCAATACTATAATTCATGCTGCACAAATAATTAAATGAACTTACTGCAGTGCAACATGGACTGAAGAACTGTTATAAATTCTGGCTGTTTCATAACGAAATTATAATTAAATAAATTTTTCTGCACTGTGGAGAAAGAATAAAAATTTCCAATCGGGAATTATTCACCCTTCCACGAATTCTACACTTTTACATAAGTTTCTCTACTCCCTTTTGCCAACAGCCTGCATCTTATCAATACCCTATCCACCATATTTTAATATTTTGTTGGAGATCAGTGAATGCAGTACACTTATATATATATATATAGGATTCATCAGGAATGAATTTTTACTCACATCTGTTCTTTCAAAATCATTCCATCTCAAATGGACCACAGAAAAACAAGTACTTTTATTGTATCACTAAATACACTGTACGACATTTAGTAACCATCCATTTCTCCTTCATCCAAGATACGTTTAATTAAATTCCTAAAGCTTCTGATTAGGGGCTTTAGGAATTCAATGTAGGGTCTTTCCTCCAATGCATCCCTCTGGGGGATAAGTATTTTATGTCAGCAAAACTACTTTATGGGGCTGGTTTGTATCTTTGAGGGACAAAAAACCCGTTTCCAGGAGGAAACTCGTTTTGTCCATATAATACCTCCATGAGACCAGTGAGTTAACCAGTCTAATATGGTGGTAGGTTCCCCCCCCCCCAACCCTCACCAGTAACAATGAGTAATTAGAGACAACTGGAATGACACTTCATAATGAAAATTACATTACCTCCTACAGACACTATGCAGCAGCATGCATGAAAGCAAAAGTTCTATTTCATTGTGGCACCAAAAATAAGTACATTTTTTCTAACACACTACATCAAATTTTCATGGTAATACTTGTTTATAAAACGCAGTCATTTGGTGCAGAAAGCAACAATTTATGTACGGTAAATAAAACCGCACAGTAATACCTCAGATAGCTTCGTTAAAAGTGCCAAACACTTGTGACACCACCCATGCTTTATTTAATCACCATAGCACTTAACAGCTTGTAGATTTTCAACTGAGCAAACAAGCAGACTAAATTTAATTTAGTCTTTGCTTGTTTACTTTATTTCCAAAGAAACAAGCAGACTTATTTCCAGATACATTTCCACATAATAAAACTTTCAAGCAGTCTTTTGAAATTTTATATCTTGACTAGATTTTCCTTTTCTGCTGAAAGTGTGTGACAGCATCTTCTTCCAAAACAATTTTGCAGCAGCATTATTATTAACGCTCAATACTTTCACCTAAAATTCGATCATGGAGTTCCACATGATTTCTAAAGTTACATAACCATAACCAGACAACTTGCTGAAAACTTCTCCCCACCATCTCCATTTTATTTTAACTTACAGAGACTTGTTGCTTCAGCTTGAATTATCATTTGACTTAGTGGAATTTCCCATTAAGTCAGATGATAATTCAATGTTTTTTTTTATTTCATCTTTCTTCTTAATTAGTGCTTGTCCTGATGACTCATTCATTCCTTACTCATGGGCTAATTTAGCATATAATGCTCCTTCAGAATGCTTTATAATTTCCAGTTTCTGTTCTAACGTTAACCATTTATATTTGCTGAAGCAATAGGATAAAAAGTTTCATAAAGAGCTAATCAAATGATATCTAGCAAGCAAGAATTTCTAGAACAATGTAGATAGATAAAACCTACCCATGAGACAATTAATAGATATTAACAATCACTGGTTAAAGAGGTTCTGTGTGTGTGTGTGTGTGCACATGGTGAGAGCAATGGATGAGAAGTGAAAGTCAAACATGTAATAACAAATTTTAAAAAAATGTTTGTTCTTTGTTGCAAACAATTTGCAAATTATCATTATTGCTCGACATCAGATTTAAATAAGCAGACTTGATACATTTTGTGACAATGTTTTTGATATTAGAATGAGCTATGACTACAGTTAATTTTCAAGTAATAAATAAAACATGTATTAGACATAAAAGCAGCCAACACTATCATAAACAGTTTGCTATAATGAAAGATCAAAATCATCATATAATTTTATTGCAGTGAGAATTTAACAAGGATATTTGATGGTTTATAAAAAGGTACAGTATTTTGTTTCTATGCTGAGAGTTGATTGAAGTATGCCAAAGAAACAGTGAGCTTGAGAAGTCATGTATATCTTACTTTGAAATAATCATCACGAGCCTTTTCCCTCCCTTTAATGGGTGGGTTACTAAAGGCTAAGGTAAGATTGATATCCATAGAGAAAATTCTCCATTTTCTGATGCTTTCTGACAAGTTAGCTTATACTGGCATGCCAAAACACTAAACGACTCGACAAGTTATCTGTGTGTGCGCAAATGATTGTAACAAGATCTTGCTATTTACTTAACACTCATAGCACACCACGAAAAACAAGTTATTCTGCAAATAAGAACAAAAAGTCATGTGAAAAACATTTGTGACTTAAAACCAAAGAACAGACAACCATTTTCAGACCCAACTGGTTATTACGAAAGAATCAATTATTATTATTATTTGACACCTCCACTTCAAACTAGCCAAACTACATGTTACTTCATTATTTCCATAACAAGGGAAGTGTTTTACTTGGTCCAATCATATAACATCAATAGAGTGTCAATCTTGAATTTTTTTTTTGACAGGATCTGTCTAAAAATGTCTTTCCTGCATTTTGCAGAAGTCATTTGCTATCATTACTCTTCTTCAAATTCAGATAACCACTATGATCTCTGATTATTAATTTCTGATCCTGATTTGCTAAAGTCCAAATAACTAAACAGCTGGATCATCTTTAGATTCTTCAATGTCCAGACAACTCTAACTAGCTTTCCTTCTGAAATCTTCAGAATTACACTGAATTCTTAATTGCATTAAGTATGCTTAATAACAACAGAAAGCATCTCATATAGAAACATGCAGCTATTATGCATTTACACTTTAGGATATAGCATAAGCTTGAAAACACAGATCTGTTAGCACAAATAAGTTGAGCCAGAAGACGTATATGTGTGTGTGTGTGTGTGTGTGGCAGAATAAATAATCCACATTTTGAAAAATAGACTAAAGGAAAAATGGATGTTTTGTATCATTCTGAAAAAGCATATGGTAATATATGTCACAAATCTGGCTAATGCTAAATCATTTAATATCTACTTATTTTAATGCTATGAGGAACTCCAAATAATTCAGAACCAAATACAGACAGTCCCCAGGTTACGAACAAGATAGGTTCCAGAGAACATATTTAAGTCGGACTTGTATGTAACTTGGATCCCTAATGAACAGCACATATGCGGTAATAATAATAATACTATAATGGCTCATGTAGCAATAATAATACAGTATAATAATAATCTTGGGGAGGGGGGGGCCCCACCCCTACCAAGCACATCCCTCGATTGGCAGATGAGGGAAGCCCGAGTGGGCAGCTCCGGATAACGAATAATGAGCTGTGGACCAAAGGTGCACTTCAGAACCATGGTCAGGAGAAGTGCTGTAGACCACTGTAAAGATGCCAGCAAGTAAAAGAAGAAAAAGGCACAAAAAGTCCGGCACAGCTCTTTGCAATCCCACCAAGGTGGTGGTGAGGTAGCCTTGCTGGCTGAGTGGATATCTGCTCTCCAGCCAAAAGGCTGCATGTTCGAATCCCGCTGCGGGTATGGATGTTTGTGTCTGTTTGTCTGAAAAACTAGCGGTGGTCAGCAGTAGATGGTGTTGGTGTAGTTCCATTCAATTGGTGGATTGAGTGTTGGAGACAGAGCTGTAGAGCAGGTGCCCTCCTTCGATGAGTCTATGGAATCCCTGGAGGTGTCTAATAGTAGTAATAATAATAAACAATTAAGGAAAGTACCTACTGAAAGGAAAACATCAAAGACCATAATTCTGCATAAAAAAGGTAATAAAGAAGACACCAGTACAGACCCATCTGTCTATTAGTGCACACATAAAATATTTGCCAGTCATCCTACACAGAATCATCAATGAAAATAGCTACAAAGAACAGGTCGGTTTCAAAAAAGGCTTTGACAACAGATCACATTCAAACTATTACTTAGCTAACAGAAAGATGCAGAGAATACCAGATTCCACTTTGTCTTCTTTTTATAGATTTTAAAAAGGCATTTGATACTATTGAACATTAAGCAGTATTCCAAACTTTAACAGAACAAGGCATAGAAAAAGCATACACCCAACTCATAAAAGATATCTACAAAGAAGGCACAACAAATATCATCCTTTTCAATCACCCAATTAAAATTAACTTAAATAGAGGAGTATGTCAGGGCGGTGTCTTATCACCTAATCTCTTCACATCCACTTTGGACAGCATCATTCGAAAAACTGACATCCTATTATTTGTCAATGATGTGATATTAATATCTCACTCACCCAAACTCTTAGAATCAACGCTGAATAACATAAGCCAAAAAATTGGATCGGAAATACATCCAGACAAAACAAGATGGTGAAAAACAAATACTGTAAAGATTATACAATCACTCTAGAATCCCACACCATTGAAAAAGTTGAAGATTACATCTACCTCAGCCAGTCCATAAAATTGAATAATGATATATCAAATGAAATAGCAAGGAGAAAAAGAGCTGCTTGGATAGTCTTCAACAAAATAAAATCAACAATTACCCAAAACATAGATATAGAAATAAGAGCCCATCTTTTCAATAGTCACATCTTACCAGCATTTAACTTATGGCAGTAAAACATGGAACAACTTTAAAAGAAGAACAAAGCTTAATAATAACTCAATGTGCAATGTAAATAAAATAGATCATGTAAGATACATAGAAATCAGGAAGAAGTCCGGACTCAAAGATGTAATAAAAGCAATCTACAACAGCAAAAGAAGATGGGCAGGACATCTCGCCAGAATGAGAGAGAACAGATGGACAGTCAGAGTAACAAACTGGTATCCGAGAGATACCAAAAGGAAACCTGGAAGATCAGCCTTAAGGTGGGAAGACCCAATGATTAAGAAAGTCAAAAGAAAATGGAGAAGAATGGCCCAAGACAGGAATAGCTGGCCTCTTTACCTGCAGTCATGGGGAAATCCTGACTGAAATCACAGGTCCATCAAGGTAATAATAATAATATCCCTGTACTGTAATAATAAGTTACAAAAACTTGCTCTTTCTTTTAATCCAAACAAACAGAACATAAAAACAAACTCATACAAAAAGTTTAGACAGGAGATAGGAGAAATTTCAAAAAAGAATATTAAAGGCTGCATCAATGTCTAGCTTATTGGAAGGGGCATTTTTGAGGCAAGAAGGTAGGCTTAACATTAATCAGAATCTGATGATGAAGATGGTGACAGAGAGGATGGACCTGGTGTTGGAGAATCAGGATATGATTCTATTTCTGAAGTAGAGGAGCTTACCACTGAAGTCGGTTTCTTGAAAAAAGGAATCTAGGATTGTTTGCATGGCCTTTTTCCTTTTTTCATCATAAATGGCCTTGTAGCAGCTGATGGCCTCACTAACCGCATGGTAATCATTTGTAAACCACTGAATGTTATAATTTTTCTCCTCAAGCTTAGCAAATCCTGCTTCAATAAGATGAAAGGCTTGAGCTAATTTTTTGTTGTAAACTTTCTTGGCTCTGATTCTTCGTGTTCTTGTGTTTCTATCAGCTGCTTCTCTATCTCCATAAGGTCTTCATTGGTTAATTCCTGTGAATGGGACTCTAGTAAGTCAACGACATCATTTTCATTGATGTCCAATTGCAATGCACTGCCACTATCCGCCACAAATTTTCTAGCTTCAGCGATGTCTTCTGTGAAGCCACGAAAATCATCACAGAAATGTGGAATAAATTGTTCCAACCCCCTGTAATTGTTGATTGCTTCACTTCTTCCCAAAAATCATCTGTAGTAACAATGTAATGTTGGGTGACAAAAATACAACCTTTACTTTAGCGTGAAGGTCATCTAAAGATGCTGGATATTCAGGAGCATCGTCCAGCACAAGCAGAATTTTAAAGGGAATTTTTTTTTATGAACAATAAGTTCCACAGCAGGAATAAAACACTGTGGAAAGCTTAAGTCAGATTGTCCGTAACCCGGGGACTGCCTGTACCACAATCTTGTGGCACAGGCTGTCCCCGGGTTACAAACCACCTGTACCACAGTATGAACAAAAATCACATACTTCAAAACCAAATAGCAGTTAAGTGTGGAGTAATCCATGATAATTTGAAAATAGTGTGGGTATAAAACTAATTTGTTTTCATCAACAATGTGATGACTTAGATTAATGTCAGTCAGTTCAGGTTTATGTAGAGAATTTCATATGCTTAATTAATTACAAAAAACTAATTCATGAACTAATTTTTCAATATCAAAATAAGCAATTGTATATTTAATTCTAAATAAGCAATTTTCCTTTAAAAGATAGTCAAATTCACAATGCAAAAATAATTAAAAAAATGTATAAAATTTATATTCCATTTACTTTATCATTAATGATAATGAAAGCAATTAAACATTAAAAGTGGTTAAAATGAAGATTATAAGTCATCAAAACACAGATGTTCTGAAAAATTTACCTTTTTACTTTCTGTGGTATAATTAAAATATTACTGTAATGAAAAGTTTAAAATGCAAGAGAAACATTGTCAGAATGAATATTTTTCACTTTTGCACCACCATAACATAACCTGTCAATGTTTTTTTTTTTTTTTTTTAACTTTCTTTCTTCACATTAGATTAAAACTATTATGAATGAATAATACTTGAAATATAATAATGTTCAATGCATGGTGAAGAATATGCATCAAGTTTTTATTGTCCTTTTAAATAAATGAAACAAAACTAAGTCTAATGAAAACCTTGTATGCAGTAGCAGTATATAATGCTTAAAAAATAAAATATAAAGGCCCAATGACGGAGACAAACCGCCTTAGTAGCCCAAAAAGCCCACCTGTGCCCAATTTTTTCCTTGTGTTTCCCCATCGCCTTTTCAGCTATTTCTTGTGATGAAAACTGCACGTAAGCCTCCCCAGTGCTCCTCCCCTGGTAGTCAGTTGGTAGGATAATCCCATTGGGAACAATCTCCAACCCTTTAATTAAAATCCAACCCAGTATATAATAAAATATGTTAATTCATCTTTTATTTAAATCAAATACATTCTATATATAAATATATACACACACACACAAATACACACAAAAAATCAGTGATAAAATATTTATCAATTACAATTCACATAAAGAAAGAAACAATATTTAAAAAAGTATATCAATGATTTTAAGAATACATGAATTTTAAAGAGAAAAATATTATGCTTAACAAGTAACAATTATACAAACTTTAAGAAATATTTCATTTTTATATATATGCAAAAAATATCAAACAAAATATTACAATTACAGGTGCAAATAGCTTTATCAGGAGTGTATTCATAATTATATTTCCACCTAAAGCTGAAAAGCCCTTGTAAATGTTTCTTGCATTTTGTACAGCATCTTCATCAAAAGGCATGCTGTATAGTTTTCAACAAAATAATGCCAATATTTTAAATGTGCATAGTTTCTAAATCGAGTTTTCTCAGATGTTTGTCCACTTAGACTGCAGAAGAATACATATTCCATGCTACTCACTATGTGTTAAGATCAACATATATATATTAGAACAAGAATACTTTAATAGCATGTATACATGTTAATATACCTATGAAAATTATATCAAGCAATTGATAGTAATGAGAATCTTTAGTGCGGGGGATACCTAACTCCAAATCAGAATGGATAGTTAACCTCTTTCACGAAAAAGGTTAACTTTCAACCTTAAATGCCTATATTTTAGAGAAGGGCATTTCTGGATCTAATAGCACTTCAAGGTGCTATTAGATTGTAAGTTGTCCATTAGGTTGCCAATTTTTCACCGCATATTTTTGAAACTTGGCCTCTCTGGCTGGATCAGTCAGATTTCTTCAGGGCTCGTCACTGAATCTCCAAGGTTTGGTTCCTGTTCCTTATCATTTCTAGATGCACTTCATTAGACATACTAATCCATTAGCAGCCATCTTAAGGCTTGAAGAACAATTCTCCATTGGCATCTGTACTGCGTGGTTCTATCGACTCAAGGAGAACAACTCTCATCTCAATAGCTCATATATGGGTGCAGCTTCAATACATGATGCAGCAGCCCAGGATTGATTAGGTTACCCTCCAGAATGTTAATCATTGAGAATGACTTGCTGGTTCTACACTTTTTTAAAGAAAAACAAGCAAATTTCTTCACAACATCCCAAGAAGTATCTACCAATGTCTAGTTAGAAGACCAAGAGATCCATGAATATCAAATTCAAATAGAATTTGATCAAAAGAAGGCATTCAAAACAGACACATGGACTGAAGAATATAAGAAATTAACAAAGAGAAGTCAAAAAGGCTAAAGGCAGGAGTAGGAAAATTATGCTAACAAACACAAAGAGATAGAATACCATCTAAGGAGGCACAATTATCTAATACAGGAATGGAAGAGTGCTAACAGAAAGAATAAGAAAAAATTGGAAGATCTTTCTCTCATGAGGAAAATTCTAACTTGGAACCTCCTCCACTTAGGCATGAGGTTGAAATAACAGTTAACAATAAGGCCCCAGGTGCAGATGGAATCAAAACAGTCCCAGGAGAAAGGCAATAGAGGATGGAGGGATAATAGTATTTTATAGACTGATTACAAATATAAGAGACAGGATCATGACCAAGAAACCAGTTTACAAACCACTGAACAAGAAAGGAGATATGATGGATTGCAAGAACCATAAGTTTCACTCACGCAAGAAAGATTTTATAAAAGATCATTCTAAATAGGATTGTGGCTAACGGTAAGGCAAATATGCATGAGGAACAAACACGGTTCAGGAAAAGCAAGAGTACCAGACATTAGATATTTTGCCTCAGATAGATCACTGAGAAGCATAGAATTAGACTCCCTTTAGTACTGTGTTTCATACAAAGGTTTTAATTGCGAGTGGTAATGGAAATAATGGATTTCCCTTAACACATTATTAGGCTGACAGCTAATTTGTACAGTGAACAAGAAGTTGCAGTAAGAACAGTTGTTAGATTAACTGAAAGGTAGGCAGGCAAGAATGTCCTCAGAACATAGGAATTAGGATAGGTGGCAGATGGATCAGTAATCTGTGGTACGATGATACAGTATGCCTTTGTAATGACAAGGAAGATCTAAGACATATCCTTAACAGAATTAGAGATAAAAAAATAACAGAGAACTCAAGCCTAGTCAGATTAAGATTACAGTTCTCAAAGGAAATATAAACAGGGAAGCTTCTGAGAAACAAAGTGTACCTCAATGGAGAAATAATTGAGGAAATCTGGAACAAAACTGAGAATTCTCAACACATGTTTTTTCCAATAGCAACTCATGGATGTGAAACTTAGGAAAAGGATAGCTGCTTTTTTGAGATGTAGTGTTACAGGACTGTTGATAATTCATATACTGAAAGGCAGACAAATGGATGGGTTAGAAAGGATTGGCAGAAACCTCCTTAAAAGGTACTGATAGAAGAACAGGACGACATGGCAGGGACTGGTATGGCACATGACCAAGGAACAGAGTGATCACATGCCATCAGACGATGTCCAATAAACTTATATGGCATGGCATAGACAGTACTGAATTGTGACACCCCTGGCTCAGTACATGCACTATGAGATATATGTTTGACTGCAAGCACATTAAAATAAGAGCGTGTGTAGTTTTGCCATTACATTTAGCTGTTACGATGGCGTTAGCATTTGAAAAAAAGACGTTTATTGTTGAACATTATTTTCATTACATGTTTGTGAGCAGTTTGTACATTGTTTCCATAAGTATGCCCCAAGGAATAGTGTCATAGTTGCCTTAATCAAGAGGTTCTGACGTACCATGAGCATTCTGCCACAATGCAAAGGGCACTGGGGGAGAGACCACAAACTGTTAACACAAATAAGAATCACAGGCATGTGCTGGAGCAAGTGTTGCAATCTCTGAAATGCAGTGAACGTTGAATAACAGTTAAACTTGGGATACCGAGGCAGTCACTACAGAGAATCCTTAATATAAAGAATTGATATTCAGAAGATATCAGAAGATTGAAAATGGCTAAAATAACAGTTAAAGATAAAAAAAACTAACAGCTGGACTTTGAATCTCACTCAGGTGGGTCAGTGGTTAACAGTATTCCTGCCATGCAACGAATTATACTGCATGACGGGAATACTGTGTACGCATGCTGGCCAATGTGTATGAAGATTCATCCCACCTCCATAATGTCTGGTTCTCGGACAAAACACATTCCCATCTAATGTAAACCTTAATAAAAAGTAATGACGACCTTACAGGTTTCTTGGTTTCTCTAGACCTGAATTTGTCCAAGAGAAACCTCTTCACAGTGACAAGATCACATGGTGTACGTTTCAGGCCATGGCATAATTAGGCCCTACTTCATTGAAGATGGTGGCGTAACTGTGACCTTGAATAGTGAATACACCTACATGTTGAATTCATGAGACAATATATCTAAATGTGATTTTCATGCTGAAAAACGTGTTGCTTCCATTCATCCAGGATTGGCATAGGATATGGCATGCAAAAAACATTCGATTTCGTGCAGAGGTATTCCAACAGGACAGAGTAACCTGTCACACATCACTTGATGCCTTCATTTGGGGTATGCTGAAGGAATGGGTATTCCATCATGACCTGCCTTCAAACCTTGAACTAAGGGATAAAATTACACGATATGTCCAGCAGATGTGCCAACACTTGTCCTCCAAGATGACAGAGAACTTTTGCATGCCTTATGAAATTGTCTGGAAAGACAAGGTGCCCATTTCAAGCATGTAATACAGGAACACCTTGAAATGGGCACATTATACAGCACAGTCTACAAACTGTAATAACCTTTTATCTTTTCATATATTTTTCACCATGCAACTTAAAAATCAAAATTTATCTTCGTTAAATGTGTGTCTGCCCATATCACGCATGTAGTTATAAGCAACGAATTAATATTATGGGAAATACCTTCATCACATATGTATGTCAATTGTTTACCGTATAAAGTGTTTATTGTCGAAAATTGTCTTCGTTTTCTGCCAGGAAAACATTATCATAAGTGTGTGTGTGTGTTAATCTCAAGCTGAGCACTTTATTTTCTGGTGAGTTACATGCATAATTAATATGTAATGCTTTTTCTTTTTATGTAAAAAATTTATTTTTATAGTAATGGCCACCAAAACTGCGACAAAAGGAAAAAAACCAACATTGAAAAGAAAATTCATTTCTTTTGAAGAAAAAAATTAAAATCTTGGATCAGTTGAAAATTGGAGAAAAACCAGGAGTTGTTGTAAGGACTTTGAATTTAAATGAATCAACAATTCGAACAATCAAACAAAATGAACATAAAATCCAAGAGTGTTATTGCTGGGTCAACAGTAAGTGCAAAGCGTATTGCTCTAATGGAAAAAATTGAGAAATCGCTAATGATTTGGATAGAAGATTGCGCTAAAATTAAAATTCCTTTGGATGGAAATCTTATTAAACAAAAAACTCTCAAAGTTTATAGACATTTAAAAGAACCTGATCAAGGTTCTTCAGAAGAAAGCTCTCAGCACGGATTTTGTGCTCAGTAAGGGTTGGTTTGAAAACTTTAAAAAGCGGTTTTCTTTGCATAATCTTAAAATCCAGGGAGAATCAGCAGATGTAGATGCTGCCTGGAAATACCCAGGAGAACAATTAAAAATAATTGAATAATTGGTTATAGTGCAGACCAGGTGTTCAATGCAGACAAATCCGGTTATATTGGGGAAAAAATGCCAAAACACACTCATTTCGAAAAACGAAAGCTCAGCTGCTCAATTCAAAGTTTCCAAAGATAGAATTACTCTACTGTTTTGTAATAATGCACCAGGTGATTACATGACAAAACCAACGTTTATTAACCGATCCTCAAATCCTCGTGCTATGAAAGGGCTCAACAAGTCCACCCTACCTGTTTATTTTGTTGTCTTGTTTATGCAAGACAAAAAGGCATGAGTTACAGCTAGCATGTCTAAAAATTGTTTTTTTAAGTGTTTTGTACCTGACGTAGAAAGTTACACAAAGAAAAAGAATATAGACTTCAAAATTCTACTAATTTTAGTTAATGCACCAGGCCACCCGACAAATTTAAGCAGTCTGAATATTAAAATAACTTGTTTGCCACCTAATACTACTTCACTTATTCAACCACTCAACCAAGGAATAATACCAACATTTAAGTCATATTATATTCGTCGAACATTCCAATTAATTCTGGAAAAAATAGAATCTAATCCAAACATTACACTGCCTCAAGCATGGAAAGAGTTTTCTATAGTGAATTGTGTCAAAATTATTTCTCTGACCATTAAGGAATTACAATCTTCAACACTGAATGCTTGCTGGATAAAAATATGGCCTGAAGCCCTTCTGGAACAACATTTTGTACCACCAGTGGATGCAGAGCAAAGTTGTATAATAAACGTCACACACATTTTTGGTGGTGACGGCTTTCGCGATATGGTTGAAAACAAAATTATTGAATTAATTGATGGGGAAACAGATTTAAATGAAGAAAAACTGGTACATTTAATAGATGATTGAACCAAATGGCAGGGATAGTTCTGCAGAAGATTCTGATTGTGATGAATCCGTTAAAGAATTCAGTTTAAAGAAATTAGCAGAAGGATTGGACTGGGCAAGAAAGGAAGTTATTTTACGGATAATGATCCCTCAATGGAGCGCTCCAGAAAATTCACGAGACAATTGGATCTGTTTAGCTTCATATTATGAAATTCAATAAAAAATTGCAGCCTAGATTTATAACTGACTTCTTGATAACTAAACCAGCCGAAGTATGCAATGAGAATTATACAAATGATGTTCAAGAGATTTCAAGTGATGACGACGTCTGGACACTCATAAATAAAGAAAATCTACGAAATCTATGTTATTTTTGAAGACAGTGATGAGATTAAAATATGCATTTATTTTATTTTGCTTAAATCATTTATCCATTATGTGCAATGAAGTTTACGTAGAATTTGTAATTATAATTTTATGGTATGCATTAGTTTAATAGTTTATGTTTTCTTAACTTACATGAATTACCTGAATTAAATAAAAATATATTTTTGTTGGATATGCATTGTTGTTTATATAATTAAAAAAAAAAAAAGATTTCAAAACACAACCCTACTTGTGAGTCCCACACAGAGTGGCCAGACGTACCCCATTTACCGAATTAAATTTATAAAATACCCTTTTGTAAAACTATGGGGTACAAAAATACCCCTTTTCGGTGTTTCTGACATAATATTCATTTTTCAATTTCTGTACTAAATAAATAAATATTGACTATTGCCTTTACTGTGATTGCCACCAAGTAAGCAAAATGTAAATGATACAAATCATATAATACCAAGTTTAGGTGATTATATAAGAAGAAAATTGGCCACAGGTAAATATTTTGTTGAAATGCATTCTCAAAGACTCGAAAAACATCTTTGTATCCTACTTATATAGACCGTTATAGGATATTTATATTATGCTTACTTTGTAATGCTCGGCACCTGTCACAGGCCCGACACGAGGGAGAGTACAGGCTCCGCGGTCACTACTTGAGATCTTTTTTTATTTCATTGTATTAACGTAAGGCAATAAATTCTATAAATCCCACGTTAACCCTTTTCACAGAATGTCCTTTTCATCGTCATCAAATACAGAAGAAGAAAAAATACAGAGGTTAAATCAAGAAGTAAAAGAAGATAAAACATCAGAATTATTTCAACGAGGAGTGGCAGAAAACTTACGCATGGGTGATTAAAGGAAGAACTGTTGGTAAAGCGAAATGTTTATGGTACAACTGTGAATTTTCCATAATAAATGGAGGTATTTATGACCTTAAAAAGCATATGCTAAGTAATAATCATAAAAAAGAGAAAGTATTAGCTAGTAATCCAACTTTAAATTCATTTTTATTTCCTCGACATCATCATTAGTTTCGACTGAAGAATAAAAGACTGTTGCCTCCGAAGCTACGTTTGCCTATTACACAGTGAAACATGCGCATAGCTATCCATCATCGGATTGCATGAGTTCATTATTTACTGATTCAAAAATCACTTCTCAATCAAATAGCAGTAGATAGGCTAAACAAAAATTTTGAGATAGGGAAAAACTATTTTCTATCTTTGGAAAGATGTCCTGTCCACCTATTTTACAAGTTTTTTTTCGAACGATTAGCTGAAGCCTACCTTTCTTTCTTTTCAAATGCAGCAACCTGTGTCCAAAACGTAATTTGTAATCTGGAGGCAGGATGCTTCAATTATAATAGAACTATTTAACCTAATGGCCAATCTAAGAAACCCTCTACTTTCTAAATTAGATGATCATTTTTATGGATTTGTTGCTATACAAAAATTGAAATCTTGTCGCAAACCAGTAGAGATAAATTTGTTTAAGAAAAGGGCAGACAATTTTCTGAAAACTTTAATTCAGTATATTGAAAACAGATTTAGTTTTGAAAATAGTAGGTATGAGTATCTCAATATATTCAAATTACATGAAGTGGCACACTTTGATCTTTTCTTAAAAGTTATAGATTTATTTAAAATTTCCAATATTAATATCGATGCTATATGAAGAGTACATCCTGTTAAAATCGTTACATAAAAATATCGACACAAAAGAACTCAAAAATATCACAGATATTTGGATAAAATTTTTAAATGCATATGATGTACCTAATATTGAAAAAATTATTAATTTTGTTTTTGCTTTGCCTCACTAAAATACAATGAGTAACCGAGTATTTAGCTTAATGTTCAACTCTTGGAAAAAGGATAGGAACAGATTAGACCTAAAAACTGTTGAGGGAGAATTATTGGTGAAAACACAAATTACAATGTCATGCAAAGAATTTTATGTAGTTGTATTAAAAAATGAAAAATTGCTTAAAGAAATTTGCTCGAATAAAAAATATTGTTAGGTAAATACTTCTCTTTAGATAAAATAAATCAGGTTTACTGAATTTATATTGTAAATGATATGCATAGCATATCATGAGAATATTTCTAAAAGTTAATATTAGTGTTCATAACTGCCAAAATAAAATATTTAAATTTTGTTTAGGCTTGCTATGAATTTGACTAATTGTACCAACTCTGTATTTCATGCATTTGTATATTGTGAAAATCTACAAATATAGAAACAAAACAATCTTATTATAACTGTTCGTTCTTTATGTTTGATAGTGCGATTATCCCCAAGGCCAATAATGAATACCCCAAAACCAAATTTTTAATCTGGTCACCATAGTCCCACATAATGCAATTTATATAATGCAGCATTCTCATGGAACCTAACATCAGCGTTATACGAGGGTTACCTGTACCGTCGTTAATACTTTATTCGACCAAGGTTCCATCGATAGTTGTGGCTGTACATATATATATATAAAAAAATTTTTTTTTATTAATAAACCCATTTACTCTATAACATATATCGTTGTTATTCAGTAGTTTCTCTGAGCCACACTGTAGATCAGAGGTGGGGAACCTTTTCAACGGCAAAAATTGCTAATTTAAAAACTTCTGCGGGTGAGTGGCAAATTTTAACTCATATATAGTGTATACTGATGTACATACGCGTACATCAGTAAAGGGGCGAATTGAAATAGACTGGCGGGCGAGGGGTTACCCACCCCTGCCGTAGATGGACTTCTAAACATTCTAGTTTTTCTTTTTGCTGATGCAGATCACAGTTGCTTCAGTGTCCAAATTTGAAATGAGTATGAAAAATAAGCCCCCCCCCCCATTTTCAGACTATTTAAATATTTGAGCATACAAACAAATTACTACTTTTGATTACAATAACAAGCTCATTTGGCATTCAAACAAATATAATTATGTTAAAAATGAAACACTGCAGAGACATGCTGAAAAATTCTAAGACTAACAAGAATGTGCAAACTATGTAAATGGAGTCTTGGAATAGAAATCACCTCAGTGTATATTATAGTAAACGTATTACAGATGAAAGAATGCAAGTGTTATGGTGAGTGACTGTGGTAGCAGTCTGTTATAGGTGATATAAAATCAGCAGAAAAAGAAGATGGAGTGTAGTACGAGGAAAAAAATATCAAGGAGGCTTTGGTGGTCGGCTCACAATAATCCTTTATCATTCGAGTTGTATTCACAATCTTTGCTATACCAAACTTCAACTTTATCTACAAAAACTCCAAGATCCCTACCCTGGTCAGGTTCTTCTAACATAATAACCACACCAATATAATAATTCATTGGATATCTGTTACACTAAAGTTGATAACTTGACATTTAGTGATGGCCCTTTTCATGTGCCCACAATTCAAATGAATCAAATCACATTCTGCAAGTACAGAATGTTAGTTGGATTCCTAATTAACTTACCTATCTTTGCAACCTCAGCAAAGAACAGTATGTCATGTCAAATCCTTCCTAATGATATTAATGTAAAAGCTGAATAACAATGGACAAAGGATTGATTCCTGAAGTACACCACATGTCACCTGAGACTCACACCTGCCATACACTACTTTGATATGCCCATTCGTCTAAACTAATAGTAATAATCCAATCCCATATCCTCCAACTTATATAACAGGCTCTTATGCTATATCCATTCAAACTGTCTAATGCAACCATAACATGATAAAATCTGGGCAAGTTATTCATGATCTCCCCTTCTTTGTCAACCTATTCGTGTATTCTAGGAAACAAATTACTATGCAAGTTGATCTGTAGTGTTTTTCAGATAAGTGTATGTTTTAAAGTTAAGTATCAAACCACCTGAAATTACAAGTGATTTACAAATAGTGCAGTGGGCTGGACTACATCAATCAATGACCTTTAACAATTGACCAATTTGAATCTCTGGAGTGGTCTCTTTAGAATAATGAAGAGGTTGATCAGAAACCACATCCATTGGTAGGCAGATAGTGCTTTGATGTTTTATCAAGTAATATAGCATGGCTCTGATCAAGGTAGATTTTACATTAGGATTTCACCCATTTTACAGAAAAGTTGGATAAGGGGAATGAATATACAATGATACTTCTCAATGCTAGCATAGTATTTGTGATGTGCCAAAATCGAAAAATATGTGAATGTTTGCAATCCTCTCTATTTGAGAGGATTGCAAATACAATTTGTATAATAACCTACTCTCAAAAAAATTGAGATCATTAGACAAATCAAAGGGGATAGAAAACAAGGTTGTGAGATGGTTAGGAGAATGGCTGACTGACGGGTATCAAGTAAAATGGAGGAGCTAAATCTAAGAGAGGGAAAAAAAAAGGAGTAACCTGTGGGGGTACCAGAAGCTTTTGTGTTGGACCAATACTACTGAATACTAATGACATTTGGGATGGTCTGGAGGGGAACTCAGTTATATGCTGCCAATGAGTGAAAGCTGAGTCAAGTGATATATGAAGTCAAATCTTAAGTTCAGTATCAGATGAATGTTAAGTTCAAAGTTATGTAATTTGGACTCAGTATTATATTATTGAGAATCTGTTATAACTAGATGAAACTAGAGCCTTACAAATGATGGACAGCGAGTTCACAGAATATATATTATTAAACATTTGCAAGATAGCCAGCATTTCAGATCTCTAATATGTAGATGATGTGTGTTGAATCCCATTACATCAAGTATCTTTGTGAATGTCTTTAAAAAGGAGATAGTTTTAGCATCCAGCGGGAAAACCACTACCATCTAGCTTATCGAAGGCTTCAAGGAATGAAGTATACTAAGTTCAGTCACAAGAGCAGGATCATCTAACTTCCAGATTAACCTGAGTAGATACAACTGTGCTAAAATGTTTGTGCTTTTATGGCTAGCTCCACATTGAACAAAACCTTAATTTCCTTGATTAGACATACTTCGCTACTCTTCTGTTCAATGATGTATGACAAATAGCAATCGCTCAATAATCAAGGACTTTGAAATTCATCAGAATTTTGTTCAATAAAATCATCCATGGTCTGCCTATGCCTATTCCACCATATCAGTAGTCTCCATAGTTCATTCACCATGATGATTGCTGTTCACACTGTAAAGCAGTGTGAGGGATAAGATGATAATTGATGTAATTGGTAATTCCTGGATAGAGATCAAGTGTTTTCTGTAGACTGGAAGTTGACCTGATTCAAGGTCATCAATGACTAGGGGAGTCACTTATCTAGATTTGATAATTGGAACTAATGCCATTGTCAATTTTAGGCAGTTTTGAGGTTCAGCTGTTCTAAAATTGACAATGGCATTAGTTCCAGTTATCAAATCTAGATAAGTGACTCCCCTAGTCATTGATGACCTTGGATCAGGTCAACTTCCAGTCTACAAAAAACACTTGATCTCTATCCAGGAATTACCAATTACATCAATTATCATCTTATCGCTCACACTGCTTTACAGTGTGAACAGCAATCATCATGGTGAATGAACTATGGAGACTACTGATATGGTGGAATAATAATTAATAGTAACTGCTTGATATTTAGATCTTCAGCTACATTATACTTGACAAGAAATAATTTTTTTTATTGTTTTAATCCTTTACCCAACATAAGCAAATGAAGTTTACACATTCAGTATCTTCTCAAGTAATCTACTTGTATACAGACTTTTGATTTCATCAGTTGCCTCAATATTATAATCCAAAAATATTATGGGAAGAGTCACTACCCAAACAAGTTTCAACTTTCAGAGGTCTCATCAGCAGGAACTACACCCAGAAACTTAAAGTTCCTGGGTATAGTAACTCGATGCAGAAACCATATATTTTCTGAGTACAAGTAGTAGAATTGGTATATCACCATATTATTAAATACTCTGAATCAGAGAGCACTATAAAATAATTAAACAAAAACAATATTTTTATTTTAATCGTTTACTCAAGCAAAAGCTCAAGTATGTACATGATGCACCTTCATGACTAATCTACTTGTATATTAGTCATGAAGGTGCTGTTCACCTTACACCAAATGCCTCATTATGCCATAGATATTCTAAAATAGCTTACAAATCTTTACACATTTAAGTTAATCCGAATTTAACTTCGAGAAGTTTAATTTTGTATTTTTTTTTTTTTTTTTTTTTTTTTTTTTTAACTTCCTCTCCTTAAAATAAAAGGAAATGAACAGCTGGGTTCTTCATTCATGAAAAGCAGTAAAATACTGGAATTCCAATGGTCCACATTATTCAGTTCACTGGACGAGAAAGTGTTTAATAAAAAAATGCCTGAATTTCTTGGTCTGCTATACATTTTCTCAGTATTACTCCATCTTCCTATGAAAGTGACATAAAAATTATTTGAGACTACAGGATGATACCAAATCTACTGCACCTTTGTTCTTCACTAAAACAAGGAATTGACCATTATCCTAAACATATTGGACATATGAATTCTACTGTAACAAAAGCAGCAGGTATTTAAACAAGGAAAGTAGAATTCCACCAGAATTTGTTTTAGTTTGCAAGAATTTTTATGACACTTTTATAAACTTAAAGTATAAATAAATGTTCTCACACACACACACACACACACAGAGAGAGAGAGAGAGATGAAATAAATCTTAAATGAATGCAATCAATTAAGGGTTGTTTGCAATTTAAAAAAATCAAAAATTTCCTCGTCCCCTTACAAAGTTTATTACTGCATTTTTAAATACATCTGTATATTGTCAACATTCATGAATGTGTCAAAAGCACAAGAAATAGATCTGTTTTCAAACATCCATGGATGTTCCATATAAATCTGAAGTTTTCTAAGACCTCAAACTGGATACTAAATGACAAATGCAGTTTATAAATTAAAGATGCCAAGAATTCTTGGTTTAATCCTTTATCCAAGTGTAAACAAAGTTTGTGCCTGAAGTATTTTCAGGATAGAGCAACTCAGAGACTAATGACTTCATATCACTTGCCTTATCCCATAATGCAAAGCACATATCCTTACAGACATGTATAGTGTTATGCATTATGGGAAGGGCCACTACCCAGGCTGGTTGATCTTTACCGAGGGGTCTCATCAGTGGGAGCCAGACCTTGCGTTATTTCGACCTTGGTGATACCAAGGTTGAAGTAACGCAGAAGTCATGTTTCCATATATGAGTAGCCACAAGGTGTCGCACCTTATTAAATTACTCTGAATTAGAGATAGTTGTTGGAGTTTTTTCACTTGGTTGTACTATAAATTAAAGATAAGCCAAGTGATGTGAAGTCATTAGCCTCTATATATGAGTTGTCCTGTCCTGAAAATACTTCAGGCACAAACTTTGTTTCGCTTACTTAGATAAAAGATTAAACCAAGAATATAATTTCTTGGCATCTTTAATTTATGGTACAACCAAGTGAAAAAACAACAAATACAATTTATGTTTTTATTCTGAACGAGTATTTTGTATTTGACCACCAATCATCAAATATGGAGGTATGAAACTTTTACAGTAGCATTCTGAAGCTCTCATCAGAGTTGAATTCCAGAAGAGTGGGGTACCAATCTATAAAGAGAAGTAAAACAATGACAACTACAGCTGAATTTTTCTATTTGAGTGTGCCTGGTTAATTTGCAAAATACTTCCTGAAAAATACTAGATTATGGACTTGCAAATAATCAACAGTAATCATCATCACGAAAAATGGGCTCACTGCCTGTTGGTGTCATATGCCTCTTCACTATCCTCTTCCACCTTTTTTTGTTCAGTGCAGTGTTGCAGTTTCTGTAAACCCATTCCACAAGTGTTACACCTGATATCTTGAGAATATAGTATTCTCAGTTATGGTGTAACATGAAAAATAAATAACATAAATAAAAAACCCTGCATAAAAAGGATAATTTAATTAATGTAATATTCTTGCATCCAGTATAAATTGAGTAAAATGTAAAGGTCTATTGTTTAGTTAAGATAACAAAAGAAAAGAATGTATTAAGATGTATTATGACTAAACAAGGAATTAGTATTAAATAAGTAGCTAACTAAGAATTAATATAGTAATGCGATTAAGAATGAAAGAGTTAAGTGCATAAGTATAAAAGAATGAGTCATGAAATACGCTATGTAAGAGGCTACAGATTAAGCATTAAGTAGAATTCTGAGAAAAGGTTTGAAAGGGGGTTAAGATAGAGGCCAACAAGAGAAATGACGGAATATCACTTAGGGCCTATACCCGGATAGAAACTTCGTTATGAGTTGCCGATCAAAATGACATATGGCGGCCAAATGCTACCCAATTGGTAGACAGACGGAAAACAAGTAGGAGGTGGGAAAAAGTAAGAAAGGGCACCGTTAGGGGAGCAGCTATAAAAGGGTTGATAACCCCCCCCCTCCTCGAGGCTTTTCGAGGAGTAGGCTCTTTTGGATTTTGGGGAAGACATTTAGATAGCCAAGGAGGCTTGAGGCCTTTTTGCCAGAAGAGGAGAAACGTTTGGATAGTCGCGGTGGTTTTAGTTTGGTTTTCTAGTGGATTTCACGGTGTTCCTGAGTGGAGAGATATGGCTTATATCCTCATGCCACAACAAGGAATCGAAGGTGAGCGGGAAAGCTATTCCCATATTCCTATGTAGAAAGCGAAATACACCATAGAGTCATAGGAAGCTGTGAAAATGTCGATGTCCTCGTTTCGGATAGTACAGCCGACCGCGCAGATGTATTAAGTAACTACTTGTATTAAGCTCATTTTAGTGTGTAAGTAATTTAGTTGAGTATTTTGATATGTACCATGTTTAGAGAAATAATAAACTTTTTGTTTAATGATAAAAAGAGTTGTCTGATATTGCTAATCCAATGCACCGCTTAGAAACATTCGAGCCTAACCACGCGGGGAATTAATGTTAAGAAACAAGAAATAGTGTCACGACTGCAATAGTTACACTGTCAGATATTTGAGTTCCTTTCTCTGTTTATGTATAAAATATCTTAAACTAAATATCCCAAAGGGCGCAGTTAAAATACAAATACTAGGGATACTACGGGGAACAATAATTCAGATATTAGTAGAAATTTTGGTGATGTTTTGAAAGTAGAAGTTAGGAGAATATAGACGAAGGCAGTTTGTAAGACAAACAAAATCGTAAGATAGGGACATAACACCAGTCCTTTGTGTCGTCTATCCCATCTCTGTATGGCCTCTTCTGTTTACACCATCCATAATACCAAACATGTATGTCTTCTAGTCCTCGCTCATTCTGCAGATGAGTCCAAATAATTACAGCTTCCATTGTATATTCTTCTGCATTAGATTCTCCTTTTGTTGTATCTTCCGATAGAGCTCTTCATTTGTGATTTTCTGGACCCATCCTATTCTTAGAACTATAGGTATGCTGGATTTCTTCAAATCCAGCAGACCTATAATAGAATCAATTAAAAAAACTCAGCTGAGGCAATTGGGATATCAACTTAGACACATATCCTTCAGCTATATTCAGTGCTTTTATCTTCTCTGTACAAACCAATATATGGCAGCAGAAAGGTCAATAATGTAGTTTTGAAAATAAGCCAAGTTCTTTTTCAAGATGACTTATCACTTACTCCATAGAATAGGGTTTAGGATTAAGGTAAAAAAATAAAAATAAATTTAAAAATTGCATAAAAAATTGCTCACCCATGCTAAGGAAAGGTTATAAACATAGCTATTGGACTATGTTTATAATAACCTTTCATGGGCAAGTAACAATTTTAAAAAAAATAATAACAACAACTTGCCTCTCATAAATCTAATGCAACAGGGATTAATCTCAACATCTATCAATCAGGTGTCCTCTAACCAGACCTATTTAGACAAAACATGAGATTCTGGAAGGAATGAAACCCCCCGCCCCCCACCTTCAGCCAAAAGCGTTTATAAGAAAACCCAGGTATTTCTAACCAGAAATCACAAGTACTGCCTATGGTTGCCTAGTAGCTCCTTTTACAATTTTTATTACTACAAGTTTTATATAATCTACATATAACACAGCAAATCAAAGATAATAAATAAAAAATAATAATGATAAAATAAATAAATAAATAAAAATAACAGTCAAAATAAACAATTCTTGATGCATTTACTTTCCAGGGAAGTAACAAACAAAACACAAAACTACAATCTCAGTAATAATTTTTAAAAACTGCAACTATTTAGACACAACATTTACTGAGAATGTTGAATTAAATATGGAAATAAGTGATAATAAAACTAGTATGGTGGATAACAAGTTGAATATTCAAATCAGAAAGAAGTCAGCCAAAAGACCCAGATAATATTTATACAAAATAGCTTAAATGAATAACATGAATGGTTAATTAAACAGAAAGGGAGATGAAATATTAGCAATATAACTGTTGGAATAAAGACAGTGGTAGACTAAGCAGGCTGATGCAATTAGAATAGAAGATCAAATGTAAGAGGTAATCAAATCAGAAATCTAAGAAACAGTGGATCAAATTAGGAAAAATGTCAAATGGAAGTCAGTCACAAAACATTTTGTTAGACAATCATATCTGGTAATCGAATGCCTTGAAGTTACACAGAGTGGATTTATACATTTTACACAATATTTGCCTATCCATCTTTCTGCTTAATGTGTATTAGGTTTACTTAAGCAATGAAAGAAATTTTAAAAAATTTGAACATTAATATCAAATTAATTCCACTGTGGAATATTAGATATTTCAGCAGTGTAGAGTGTAGTTTTCATTGCAAATGAATACTCAAAAATTTATATTATGGAGAGTTCTCTGTAGCTCAGTTAATAATAAAGATGGCATTTTTTTGCTGGATAGACCTGGGTTGATTATCCGTGCGGTGAGGCTTAAGTGCTGTGAGATGTTGGAGGCAGATCAGCAATCATCTGTTTAGACGAACACAAATCATACATCTGAAATCATGACTATGGTCAATCTGGCCTTGCGGACTATGTTTTGGATACAATCCACAGGATCTCCTGGAGAAAAACCACCATGGTCCACCATAGTAAATTCAAAAAAGAAAGAAAGACTATTTTTAGAATCTGCAGCAGCACTCTGAATTTAAATAAATACTGTTGCATAAAACTTCCCAAAATTTGGGAAACATTAATTAGAGATCCCAAGTTACATCCTAGGCCACCCACAAATGCCCATAGAGGACACACTACCTAGATAGGACTTCCACGTTTCACTTAGTATTGTATTGAGCGTGTTGTTACAAGTCACAGACAAAACAGTGGAAGCATTAAAATTAGTTTTAATCCTTTCCCAGTGCCGAAAATATTCCATTAAACCTCCGACATGGGTTAAATATCTTATCCAGGACAAGAAATAATCTTTATAAGCCTTTTCACGTAAAGGTGCGTCAGCTGGTCTCATAATAACCTGGCAGAAATTTCCTCCTGTGCATGATTGGCAGAAAAAATGAAGATAGGATTAACTGCACTATTAGAGCATTAATTACATTTCCAAAAAGAAGCATATTTCTTAACATATCAGGACCGAGTTATTTGGCTGTAACAGGCAATAAGAGAAGCTTATGGTTTAGGGACTTTAGCGAGTTTATTATTCACACATTCATAAATTGAAGAGAGGCATAAAAGCTTCACTGATTCTTAAAACTTCACGTGCTTGTTTTTTTTTTTTAAAAAAAAACTAATTAAAAGCTCCACTCATCTATCATTTCAATTTGCCATTTCAAACAGCCACAGGCAAAATTTTCTATAGCAACACTATGATTATGATAATTGAAATAACATAACTACAGTTATAAAAACCTACATAATGATAAAATCAATAATGCAATCAATCAGTAGATGAATTTTCATGGCAATTAAGTTTTTACTGAATCAGTAATACATATGTTGATGTATTGACATTTGTATATTAAAACATATGATATAATTCACTAATGAGCAATAAATTGCAAAGGAAAATATAAACAATGTTGAAGGGATTTTTGGTTCCTTTCAATTTATATGACAAGAGTATGTACACACAATTTTAATAATTATCTATTCAAGCAATTTCACCAATCCTATTTTCAGCTTCTTCAGGAATCAACCATAAAAACTTTAGTAAATATGAGCACTTCAATAATCACAATAAGCAGCCTCGAGTACACAATGTGCAACATACATCTGAGATTAAGTGCCTACTAGTCTGGTGCACACAACAAACTTCATATGACAAATCCTTTATGCTGAAGGGTTTTACTAAGATCGACTTCATGTGGTTGAGAATCTTACCTAGAATTTGACTTCAATGGGAATTGGACATCTCTGCAGCTTCTTTGAATTTTTAGACACAGCCTCGATAGGAAATTTTGGGTATGCCTGTCTACACAACACATATTCAGACTGCATACATCACAACATGTAAGTCCAAAGATGATGCATCTTCGCTCTCAGAGAAGGGCATGTGCCATCTCAAGTGATATAAAAAAAAGGAAACTGTGAACTGAAATACATAAAGGATATACCATGACAGTGGTTACAATCACAAGATCAACACGACAGGAAATATTTAAGCTTTCTATCTCTTATACAAGATTACATCAATACCCAAAATACCATAAGGTTCGGACACTTGGTGCGAAGATACCATCCATGGGATTATGACAATGCCTCTAAGTCAGAATCCTGTCCAGCCACTGCAACGATACCGTTCATGCCTCATGCATTGAAAGGGAGTGCTCGCCGGAGGTGCATTTGTACTGTAATGGTGTGATCGCTCTAGTAATGAGGCCACTAGAATGGAAGCATCAAGGCAGCCAGCGAGACTATGTGGCCACTGCTTCCTACACTGCACCATTCAGGTGTGACATGCAGGTACTATATCATCCGCAGATGTAGGTACTGGTCTGGTGCTTAGAAGAGAAGCCACCAACCAAACTGTGAACTACTGAGTGTTTGACTCTGCATTCCAAAGAGAAGCATAGTGTTATTTAGACAGGGCAAGAAGCCATGCATTTCATGGAGGCTACTATTTGAACTATAGATTTTCATTTGTTGATACACCTTAAGATTTGCAACATGAATATTGGTTTCTTTCCAGCATTTAAATTTCTTTACTTTAAAAGAATCAGTCATTAAAAATCTCATCATTCCCAAATAAGACAAGAGAACTATACAAAAAATAAAATTTAATAAATAATTATGTACAGGTAACCCTTGTTCAACGCGGTATCGATATAAGACGGTCTACAAACTGTAGTAACCATTTATCTTTTCATATATTTTGAAACTTTTCATTTTTTTATATTATACTTTTCGTTTATTTGCAACGCACGACTTAAAAATCAAAATTTATCTTCGTTAAATTTGTGCCCGCCCGCATCATGCGTGTAGTTATAAGCAGCAAATTTATATTAGGGGAAATACCCCTAATATCAATTGTTTACCGTATAAAGTATTTATTGTTGAAAATTGTCTTCGTTTTGTGCCAGGAAAGCGCATTAAAAATCATAAGTGTGTTAATCTCAAGCTGAGCATTTATTTTTTGATGAGTTACATACAATATGTAATGCTTTTTTTTTATGTAAAAAAAAATATTTTTATAGTAATGGCTATTTAGACCGTTTTTGCAATATGGCCGAAAACGAAATTAGTGAATTAATTGAGGAGGAACTGGTACAATTAATAGATGAAGTCGAACCAAATGGCAGGGAAAGTTCTGCCGAAGATTCTAATTGGGATGAATCTGTTAAAGAATTCAGTTTAAAGAAATTAGCAGAAGGATGGGACTTGGCAAGAAAATTATTTTATGGATAATGATCTCTCAATGGAGCACTCCAGAAAGTTCACGAGACAATTGGATATTTGTTTAGCTCCGTATTATGAACTTAATAAAAAATTGCAGCATAGTGGTAAGCAAGATTTTATTAGTGATTTATAACTAAACCAACTGAAATATGCAATGAGAATTATACAAATGATGTCCAAGAGATTTCAAGTGATGACAACGTCCGGCCACTCGTAAATAAAAAAACATCTACGAAATGTTAGTTTTGAAGAGGGTGATGACGATTAAAATATACACTTTATTTATTTTGCCTAAAACATTTATGTATTATGTACAATGAAGTTGCCATACAATTTATAATTTTTTATAATTTTATACTATGTATTTGTTTCATAGTTTATGTTTTCTTAACTTACATGAATTATCTGAATTAAATAAAAATATTTTTTGTTGGATATGTCATTGTTTATATAATCTTTAAAAAAAAAAAATGATTTCAGAACCTAACCCTACTTTTTCTATGTGATCTGAGTCTCGCATAACGCGATTTATATAACGCGGCATTTTTGTGGAACGTAACATCTGCGTTATACAAGGGTTACCTGTACATAAAATTTTGTATAACAAAACAGAATGCATTGCCAATCCTGTTTAAAATTAATAGGACCTTTCCTATGCACTCATACAATTGGTTCTAAACTGGGTACCTTTTCATCTGATTCAAAGTTAGGATGCTCACCCCCCCTCCCCCCAAAAAAATCTTTCTTTAAGCTAGAAAGATTCTACCTCAATACACTTCAGTGTAAAAATCTGATTAGAAATTTACCCTGCTTCAGAAAAACATCTGCAAAAAAGAATCACTTAAAAGAATTAACTCTTCTGGCATGACAGCTATTTTTACACAATATTTTCATATTGATCAAATTGATCAACAACTGCTAAGGCCATCCAATTAACTTCTTCACCAAATATTACCTCACTTCTACAACCTACAGAATTGGTGTCGCAGTCTTTAAGGCATTTATGTAAGAAATTCTTTTGCTCAGGCTATTTCTGCTATGCAGAGAGGCAGAGACCCCCCACCACCCCCTCAAACTTTAGGAAGGAATCTTTCATTGCACATAATGCACGTGTAGTATGGAATGAGCTGACAGCAAAGTGTATATGAAGGATGTTTGGAATAAGCTGACAGAAATGTATGTTCATATGTTCACAGGATGCAACTTCACCCCATTAATGCAACATTAATCTCAATTCTCTTCTTGATAGCTAAGGCAGTGATATATTTTTCAAGAAGTCCACTCCTACTGTTAGCTTGTAACCTTCCACAAGTTACCAGATGATTACCAGAATATTTTGCTGCAATTCCTGAATTTTAATAATTTGTTGTGTCCTAGCCACCCCTGCCATTTCCAGTGAATCGTTCAATTAATAAAACATCAGTTTAATCTTGCTCCATGTTTTCCAGCTGAATTACCCAACTAGAAAGTGCAGAGAAGAACTGTACCCTCACAATTTATTACAGTACTATCCACAGTAATCATAATTAGTAAATTGTATTATTTCACTAAAACAAAGGGTAAAATTAGTTAAAAATATAACAACAAACTGACCTATGCATTTTAGTATATCAGGTATATTAATTGTAAACTTATCCTTATGGTTCATGTAGTGATTTCCAAACTTACAATACTTGACTTATGAGGGAACTGTTAGAACAGAAACCTGGTGTTAAGCAGAGGCCTGACTGCTATTATACACTGTATCATCATGACAAATTGTATAGAAGAAAACCTTCTGCTCCAAAACAAAAAATGTTCTGTCTTCAATCAAATTTTAAAAAATGTATATTTTATTCTTATCGCCACTACAATAAAATGATTACAGCCGTTGCTACAAGTTGCACTGCATTCTGGATGTCTGTACAAGTCCAGACTGACAGCAAATGAGGCCAGCAAAAAAACCCAAAATAAAACATTGAGGTAAGAAACAGTTTAATTTAATGTGTCAGTCTGTTGAATTAAAAGAATGAGCTTTTGATATCTATTGGCTGAAATAAATGCAGTTCTTTAAACTAAAAAGACTATCCTCCGTGTATGAGTTCTTACTAAACATCGGTAAAGTTTACATGCAATACCTACTCTGATAACCTACTCAGTTATTTTACACTGTTTTAAAAACTTTTTTTATTCTTTAATTATAAATTGTAAAACTTATAATTAAATTGTAAAGCCAGCTAAATTTAATATACTATAAAAAACTGTATGCTCAATTACATTACTGTAAATGGAGGAAAGGAGAGGGAAGCAGTGTTATTTTGATGGGACAAGAATGCCTATGTTTCATACCAAGGCTACATTTGAAAATTCAAAGTAGCTGCAGAGATTATGCATACTCCCATGAATAAAATAAAATCAAAACAAGATTTATCAACCATAAACTTCAGCATGAAGAATATGGTAAACTAAGCATTGCTGATGAATAATGAAGCCTTAAAATTTAGGTGTTACATTAATTCAATCATGAAGTTCAATTCAATTACTAGATAACAGGAACAATGAAACTAGATGAATAGTCAGAAATAAGTCATGGATAAATACCATGTTGCTGCTTTTAAAAATACCATTATTTCTTCAGGTTTATAAATTAATACTGCCATACTACTATGAAGGTCTTGTTTTTCCTATAAGCACGAAGAGTCAATGAAGGCAATACAACTTTTTTTCACCGTTTATTTACAACACTGTGTTGAACTGTCCCACTTCGACAACACCTGACTACTGTACAAAAAGAGCAAAGTACTACTCAACTTGTTTCACATTCTTCACAATCCTCTCTTTCCACTGTATCAGAACAGAAACCAGGAGACCAGATCTACACACAATAGTCCAAGTGAGGTCTTATCAAGCAAGGCCTTGTAAAAAGGCAAAACGACATCTTTATCTTTACATGTGAAAGTTCGTTTCAGCACTGCTATTTGATACATGGCCCCTGAACTTCAACCTGCTATCTACTAATACTGATGATTTCTTCTAGCATAATACCACCTATATAATACAACCTTGGATATCTAATCACACCGAAGTGCATAACTTTGCATTTACTGACATCCATTTTCCCATGCCCACAATTCCAGCCTATTCAAATCATTCTGTTAGTAATGCATATCAGTAGCATTCCTGATTATCCTATCTATCTTTGCATCATCAGCAAACAGCTGTATGTTGCTATCAAATCCTTCCCAATATCATTAATAAATATCCTAGTATATTACTAATAGAAAGGTATCCAATTTTACACAATAGTATCCTGAATAACCAATGTCTCTTATGAAGGGGTGCTCAAGGGTCAAAGCTGTATAACTGAGAGGAGACCTCCACATAGCCTTTAAATGCAGAGAACCGGCCAGGGCTTCTGACCTAACGTCCAATCCTCACCTTCTCGTGGTGCACCCTGTTGGGTATCTACCTGGATACTGAATGAAAGAAGATGGGCTGGCAATTCAATTTGGAATTTAGCCAACCAAATTGTATTCTTATTGGCTTAAACCAATATAGAAAATGATGGTATAACATGACAAAATTTCATAGCGGTTGGGGCGATGCCTAGTTAAACAAGTCCCCCATTGTTTTCGCCAGGGAACCAGGGTGAACAGCAAAAAGTCTGCTACTGGAACAAATCTGACGTAAATTTTTCATGTAGTACTATCATATCCTGTACACCCCTTGAGGGTACCATGTCAGGAATTTGATGATGATGAATAATGGGTGAATAAACTTATTTAAGACCATCCTGAAATATGACATGGATTAACAATACTACTGTAAAGAAATGAAATATTCAACAATAGAAAGTAACTGAGCAAATTCAATTACACCAGCCTGGACAAAATTTTACTTGATAATATCAAATGCAAGTAAGATGCAAAAAAGAGAACAAAAGATTCTGAAGTAATATAAATTTCAATGGTGTATGTACTGCAAAAGTTTTCTTCTTAATTGCATGTATCCTTTTATCAAATTACTTTTTTTTTATTGTTTTTAAAGAAATGTAATTTTATAGCATTACACTCTAAAGCCAAAATGCAACAGATGACTACCTTTGCTTCATGCATGCATCTACACATCCGTGAGACTTAGCACTTCTGTGAAATTTTAATGCTTGTACCATATGTACCCATTCCCGAATAAATTTCAATTAGCAACTTCAAGCTGCTGGAACTGAAATAAATTTACATCATAGCTTCAACAAGCTAACCTGAAATATATTGCATTTGTTCATCTCTAGAAAGCAGCTTACAAATAAGATACAAAGAATCATGTTTCAAGGCAAATTGCATAGGATTACATATATCGAAATTTTCAAAAAATGTATTAACTATCATAAGAATATTTTAGTTTAGACTTGAAATAGAATTTTAAATACTGTAACTTCAGAATATGTATGCACAGCACACTACAAAAGCTGTAAAGTAGACATATTAGTTGTAATATATAAATAAAAGAATTTTACCAGAAAAGAATTGGGCAATTTCTTCTTTTGAGCATCCAAATGGAAGACCTCTTAAACGTACACAGCAGTCATTAAGTGCATCCTCACTGTGCAACCCACTTCGTTTAACAACCCATTCCATTTCACTCTTGTCTGATTTAAAGACTACAGAAAACAAAAATACACATTTGAATGCTAAGCAAGGAATTTATTACTACTAATCAAGAAAATTTAAAGATAACCAACTAAAACTAAGAGAGCAACAGAATAGATTATGATAGCATATATTTGCTATAAGGATCTAGCTTGGCAGTATGCTTGCTAGGAGAGAAAACTGTTATAGTTACAAATGTACATTGAAAAAAAAAAATAATAATAATAATAATAATCTTTGCACATCTCTTTCCAGTTTTCTTTAAAATAGCTGAAGACAGTAATAATATGTGTAATTACTTATCAATAAACAAGTAATAACGTGGTGTTATTGCATGTTGTTCATCAACATGTAATAACATTACATTGTGAGTGTGTAGAAAGTTTTTTTGCCTTGTGTTTGTTTATTATATGTTAAAGATACTGAGAAATTCATGTTTGAGCTACTTGTATACAGAGGCTAATGACTTCATGTCACTTGCCTTAGTATGTATCCAATAATGCATAATGGAAAGGGGGTTTCGACCATTGAGGTCTCATCAGTGGGAGCCAGATCCGGGAGAGATACCAAGGTTGAAGTAATGCAGAAGTCATATATATATCATATACAAGTAGACAAAAGGTGCTTGACCTTATTAATAAAAATCTCTGGATGAGAGAAAGATGTGAGATATATATGACTTCTGCATTACTTCAACCTTGGTATCTCTCCCAGGCCTGGCTACCACTGAGGAGACCTCAATAAAGGTGGAAATCGGTCTGGGTAGTGACCACTTCCCATTATCATTGCATTATACACGTCTGAAAGGGGGTTTGTTTTACATTATGGGATACATACTAAGACAAGTAGCTCAGGTGTGAATATATTTCATGCGCAAAACATTGTTTTGCTTCCTTGGAAAAAGGATTAAAAACCAAGTATAAAATTTTTTGTTATCTTTTGTGTTCTTTGTATAATAAACTCAAAGTAAAAAATTTTCTACACCTTTCTCTCATCGAGATTTTTATGGCACATTGGAACCCAACCAGAACCTAATAAAAAAGTAAGCCTATTTATGCAACAAAGTATTAAAAATAACCGAGTTGTAGGAAAAAAGCTAAATCTTAATAATTATTTTTAGCGATTTTATTGCTTCATGCACATTCAATTGTTTGATCCTGAGGCGCCAAGCGTTAGCAGCAGCAGTGAGTTGCAGGCTTTTGCCAGTCAGTTTACCATGCATTACGTAGTTGTGCTTTATTCGTCCTTTGTGAATATTTGCAGTTTTGCACTTTTTTTTTTTGAAAGGTAAACCTTGTTTTTACATTCAGTCATTCATCACAGTGCAAAAGAAAAAAACAGAAGGTTACAGTAAATGGAAATTCAATGAACAGTGGGTAAATGAGTTATTTATAGCAAATCTTTCAGGAAAACTGTGGTGTATTGTTTGTGGGAAAAAAAAAAAAAAAAAAAAAACTTTCTCACATAATAAAAGACAATCTGAATAGACACTATAAAGCATATCAGACTGAAATAGAAGGAAAACTGAAGGAAGTGCTTAGAGTGGTGCATGGAACGTAAAATGTTGGCCATCTCTGCTCTACACATGAAAAATCTCGAAGATTTTATTTTTTAAGTCACAAGGGAACTAGAGAAAAAATTCATCTGTCAGATTTAGTTCTGTGTGTTATTTTTAGAAGTATTATTATGTAGCCTATTTTTTGTTGTGTGTGCGTGCATGTCAGAAACTAAACCATAAGCAAGGGGAATATTTGGGGAAGAAATAAAATTCAGGATGAAATGCTAAATTTATTCCGAAACTAAAGCTCAACGTTGGAACTATACTAAAATACAAAATCTCAAAAACTCTTCAAAGGTTTAACTTAGACATTACCTTCAATATAACGATGACCCATATGATCATGGTTCTTTTCTAAACCTGCTTCCATATCCTCATCTGTATCCATTTCAATATATGCTTCTCCACTTGGCCTTCCTTCTCTGGATAAAGTCATGTGAATCCCATCTATTCCACCTTTAATATTACAACCTGTAAATGAAATGTACTTAGTATGGCAATACAAAACTAATTTCTCACCATTTACTATTATTGATACCAAGTACTTATGCCAAAATGAAATCTTTGTTATCTTTTGTGTTCTTTGTATAATAAACTCATATACTGACAAACTGCAGTGCAGAATTATTTTTTACTATTATAAGTTAACAGGCCAAAATCAAAGGTAGGCTCATATCTACCTCAGCAAAGGTAAATTAAGATAAAATGACCATATTGGTCATATATGCAACATGGAATTAAAGACCATATAATTTGCCCACAGTTGAGAAAAACTCAGCTGGCACAGTGCCAACAAGTCAATTCATGTTGAAGAATAGAAAGGAATAAAGCAATATACAAATGTCACAACATGCAAAATCACATGCTTTATACTTAAATTTGTGACTGTTATACAGGCAAAAGTCACTACTTTAAAAACTAGAATGTTCATAAAAGCTAATTTTCCAACATTAAATAATAAACGCTCATCCCATGAAACACACTGATCACCCTATTATCAGAATAGATTTGCCTTCTGCCATGTGCAGAAGTGCTGAGGATTCTCACATCTGATCGAACTATGCCTATCTCCTTAAGGTACTCCTCCATCCCCAACAGTAAAGTTGGTTGGTTATTTTTTACCCCCAGGTATATAAGCAACCAAATTATCTTTTTTAATATATAAAGGAACTTCTGGATTCTCCATAAATTAAGTGACACACGAGCACACACAAACCAGCTAATGCCTTTTGTTCCCATATAGGGAGTAAGCAAGGCTGTTTTAGCCCTATCTAACTTTTGGAGTCTGAATGGGCAGTTCAATCTCCTCTGGTAGCCAATCAGAGATAGTTGGCTCAATGCCAACTATCTCTGATTGGATTAGTTTTGTATATCACTAATTAAGTGGCACACAGTGAAAAGACAGCTAATCAAGTGCTACCATCTCATGGCACCTAACCCTAAAACTATTTTGAATGTTTGAAAAGAGTGTGGGTTCTACAGTCAATTTTCTCGCGTTTACAGGATGAAAAACTCAAGTTTCCAGGAGGGAAAAAACCCCTTGCCCGTGCCAGAGACTAACTTGGCAACGAGTTGAAAAAAAGGCTAGAAATAGTTCTACTCAGTGACTAGAATGAAACTCGTGACTCTTTCTTCAGGCAGTTTAGTGCTGAGGCGTGTAAACACTACTTCCACTGAACTACACACAAAATAATTAAATTTAAATATTCAAGTGTTACACTAGTTACACTGATTATTTAATAAGAAGCATGGCTACGTATTAAATTTCAGTTATAATTAAATTCCTTTTACTGTAGTATACCATTAATTTAAACAAAATCATCAATTTATTGCTGTTATCAGTCAAATTCTGTCATTGAATGTTACACGTTTTGTAGAAAAAATATTTTTAAAGCTGGATATCGATCCATCCTATTATGCATCACTATACTCAACTGTATGAAAGGATGTGATTAAATGATAAAAGCATTAAGTTATTTAAAGTGTTTTATAGGATTGATATAGGGGAAATGTTTCAGCTCTTGGCCAAATACAGAAGGGGACTAAGACAGAACAAGAGGTCATTCCCTAGAAGTTGGGTAAAAGTGTGGTTAGCAAAGGTGTGAGAACAAGATTTTTTTTCTTGGAGAGTCGTGTGAACAAAAGTGATTCCCAGAGGCAGTTACAAATACTTTGTCTGTTAATATTTTTAAGGAGAGCAACAATAGATACTATGTCGATAGTTTGGGTCTCCCACAACGAGTCTTAAGACTCAATGGAGATGCCAATGCAATAATAATTAATTCTCAGACCTATAATAAAGGAACAATGGATAGCTACCTCTTAGGAGGAATTTAGTTCAAGTACCATTTATTGTGTTATTACACTTTTTATATCATATCCCAGAAAATTATATGACAGATGAAATATTTGGGTTGAATTATTTCTTTATGCTTTTTTCTTCCTATTAAACCTAATGGGATATGAAACTAAATTCTTTAATATCAGAGTTTAAGACTTCTCTTTCCAGCTGTAAGTTATGACAAAATCTGCTAAAACTGTTAAATCCAGTATTGTTAAGGAAACAAATACAAAGCCAGTTCTGATGCCTATCATACTATGACAATAGCAAGTTATTTTATCAACCAACATGTTTATGGAGAGGATGTGGAAATTTTGGAGATCTGTGGCTATTCTTATTTGATTAAAAATTTGGATTTAACTGGATATTTAAAAGTTTCTTGTCTTTACAATATAAAGCTCAAACCAGAAATCTCCCTACCTGAATAAATAATTATCAATACTTTGACCCATCTATTGTCTAACAAAAACAGAAATTAAAAAATGTTCTAACTTTATAGGTATTATTTCTGGAAAGATTTCCACATTACTCCTCTAATATGATATGAAAAAAATACAAAATACAGAAAAAACAGAAATGGCAATCCATGCCCTTGAACAGAACATACCTCACAAATCGTAACCAGTATGGTTACGGCCCTTGGTTACACATATTTGGATTAACTAACTTACATTACTCTAAACCAATTACTTATCATAAATTTGAAACCATTCGAAATATATTATATTCTACTTGCATATATGAGAAAACTTTTTATTAACCATAATAAGTGTTAGTACCAACAGAATATGATAGTAATACTTGAATTTTATTTTGTAACATTGTACTGTTCATTGAATTGTATTGTGAAATATTGTCATAATTATACAAGTTGAATAGTATAATATGTATAATTTGTATACGTGATGTGAATAATAAACATTAAAAAAAAAAAAAAAAAATCGACAAAGCTATAATAATAGTCGTGCAGAAAAATGCTTAGAATATCAGAAATGATAACCATAAAATGTGACAAAAACTCAATAAACGTCCATCACCCCTACATAATCTCCAGGAGTTGGATGCTTCAAAACATAAAAATTAGCTCCAACCAATAGAATACAACACAGATACACCAAAGACAAAAAACACCAAGTTGGCGTGATATAGACTCCACTTCACCCACAAGCTCCGAAGATGATGCACTGTCGAAACGGCAAGCACCACATTACTCCCACCCCTGATCTTATCTCATCATATCCTTCTTCAAAAATTTATCTTTCACCTCCCTTCCAAAGTATTCTCTGTCCACCCTTAAAAAAACCCAGATTGCCTCACTGATAATTCTCCCACATCTCCAAACCCCCCTTCCTTTCAGTCATACTTTAACAGCAGATAGATGTATATTACCATACGCCAGATGCCGCTGAATAAGGAGACAACCAGCAACATCCTACAAAGGTATGTCCGAATTATTATTCCTACATATTCTTCATACATCTGTACTTTCAATCATGCCATCAGTAATGCCCTAAAAATTGAATAAAAAAGCCAATGACATTATAAAAAAAGGGTACTCCTACACAAAAATAGACTAAATAGCCATAAAAATAATGTTCTAAGTTTTGCTGTCACTCCTAAGCACATTCCTAAAGCTGAGTTTCTATGCAGTGTTAGAAAAGGCCCTTTGATTTCTGCCAAAGAATACTGCAAATGATATTAGATTCAAGGTCCCAAATTTTCTCTTCTTCCAAAGAGCAACTTCAACTCAGGAAGGAAGATGCTTTCAAATTTAAGAAAGAACAAAGATATTCTCAAGGCAGACCAAGGCAATTACAGTCTTCACAAACATAGCTGAAAAGTCAGATTTCTTGCCTTCTTTCAGATCCCTCTATTTACCTGAATCCCTCATGGGAAAATCATGATGAAACGAATTAGCGCTTACAAAACATGCCACCCTCATTGACTGTATTGTGTTCTGAAAATGGTATTTTCTTAAGACCTATAGTGGAAGAAATAAGTTCTCCCACTTACCTTTTCTAATAACAGCTCTCGAACTTGCTAAAAATAGCTTAGAATTCAATCATGTCACCAGATATCCTTGCCAGTCTGGTCATCTCACTGCACAAGTCGCAGGTGAAGCTTTAGGTCTTATCAAAGACACTCTTCTAACCTGATGTCACAAAGACAACACATTGCCTTTAAAGTACTAAATGAAATGATCATCTTTACAAACAACTTTCTGCCTGATCATTGGAATTTCCTTGTTTTCCCAAGCACAGATCACTTTTATTAAAGGTTTCTTGTTCTAACTCCAACCTGAAACCTGCCATCTAGTGGAGATATGTGGATGACATTTTCATCATCTGGAAACAGGACATTACTGATTTAAACAGATTTCTAATCTCCCTGAATTCATTCTACCAGAAAATAATATTCACTTTGGAAGTAGGAAGACATATCACCCTTTCTGGACATCCTTATTTGAGAATGGTTTCACATTTACGACAAGCCCATTCAAACTGGAACATTACCTCCATTCATCATCTCTTCACCACTGCTCACAATAAAATGAAATCCAACAATGACAGACAATCTAAAGCCCTAGAGAAGTCTAGGGCTCTCTGAACCTTTTGAGGGCACATGTGCAATACTAGATGGTGTAGCATAAAAGATCAGTTATAGATTTAGATTGTTGGAATTCATACTGGTGGTTGCTGATGAATCACGGCCTCTAAGTAGTGGAGAAGTTGACTTGATAAGTCTCCATTTTGGAGAGGATTGAGATTATAGTGATTAGGCTTTTGTTGGATGATGGACTTATCTTCCTTTTTTTGGAATAGGTTGGATATATGCTTGCTTTCATGTGTTGGGATAAGTGCCAGCTGAGCATAGAAGATTGAAGAGATAATAGAACACAGGTATTAGCTCTCAAACACATCTGAGTACAACTAGAGAGAGATGTTATCTAGACAAGATTTTTAGTGTCCAAACTATTTAGTATTTTTATGTCTTTTTTTCTTCTTCGAAAAACCACAAGAAGCATACATCACTCAATCATTCACATGATAGGAAGAGATTTGCCTTAATCTATGCAGGAGTTGGAAGAAGAGTGATGCCAGGATATCAGCCTTGTCTTCAAGTTCTGTAATAGTGGTGCAACCTGGATGAGAGAGGTGGAAGTGCAGGTTGCAGAAGCTGCCTCCATTGACTTTTGAAACGCAAAGAAGCTTTACAAGGACTTTATCTGAATTGAAGTTTAATGGTCTCAGTTTTTTATTCCACTAAATATGCAAACCATTCGGAACGACGTTAGCAATTAAGGTGTAATACATTTAACTCATAGCATTAGTTGCTTCAGTTATATTTCTGAAACAGCTCAACCTAAAACTGTTTATCATAGTGGATAGTGTATAATCAAAATTTAATGAAACGAGTGTTGGTTCCAATTCCACAGTTGTTATATGGTTTTAGGTGGTAGATGATTTTTATAACCTAAAATCATATAACAACCAACATCCTGCTTATTGGAGGCTTGCAGTGGTCCTAAAGTTTGTTTGGTCTAGAGCAGGATTTCTGGATTATTTAATCTATTTAGTTTAAGGTTTTTTTTTTTTTTTTTTTTTTTTTACATGTAATTAATGATTGCTCTGATAGCTATGCATCTGTATCTGGCAACAAGTGTGTAGTCTCAAAGGCCATCTAAAGTCTCACCAGAATTTGCTGCAGATGAAAAGTTAAACATCTGTTGCTATAACTACATTTCAGGAAGTTTACTGAAATAGTGAAATATCCTATGAAGGACAGCTGTTGGATGACATAGGTTGACATTTTGCAAAGCACATAAATTAACATGATTAAAGATGCAAAACCTAATAATGTGCTTTGTGCAGCCTTATAGAAGTTACGATCATTTTTCTGTAGATTTTTCAAACTGAGCGGAGATGTTAATACAACTAAGCATTTATTAAAACATTTTTATTTATTAAAAACATGATTTGTTTTTTAAAAAAGGAGAATGCAAGGATGATATCAGGACACTATTGAGGACAGTAAAAGATTGGGTTGAATTTGATGGACAGATGGAGCCATGTAAAAAAGATGGACTACATTTAAATGTGGAAAGAGCAGGAGAATAGGGATATGAAAGTTTGAGTGGAGAGTATAGTGGCATGAGTGAAGAGAATAAGAGAGAAGGAACATAAGATGGACAGGGAAATTGGACAGGTCAGAGTGGACAGAGAGACACTACATGAGAAGTGTAGATGGTTTCAGGAATGGATATATCGCCATGCAAGAAAGGATTAAGGTAGTCAAGGATGTGGAGGCAACAATCAGGTCTGGGGAAAGGTGTAATATCAGTGATAATAGAGAAGAATGGTTGTGTGTGTGTGTGGGAGGGGGTGCATGGAGGAATCATCTGAGAACTGGAGTTAGTGGGACTTTATAGAAACAGAAATTGAGCTAGTGTGTGTTTACAAATATTAGAAGTATTAAAAACAAGGGGAATGAAATTGTAGAACACTGATAGAGTTCATTCACCCAAAAATTGTTTTAATAGAAATGAAGGGATATGTAGTTTTTCATGAAGACAGATTGGCCAGAAAGGGATGGGAGTTGTGGTTGATGTTTTTGACAGAAGTTGTCCCCTTCTAAGGTGGAGAAGCAAGGAGAAGTAGTGACAGTGGGTTTGAAACAGTACGATGTGGAGTAGAGAGATGGATAGGATGAAAGGTTTATTAAGGTGTTACTATCGACTTCGTAATGTAGTGACAAGGAAATGTATAGGCAAATTGGTATGGCTAATAAGAAAAGGGTGATCGTTATGGGTGATTTCAATTATGGCAATATAGACTGGAATGAAGAAACAGCATCTGGAACCAAAGAGAATGCATTTCTGGAGTTGAGGGACAATTATAGGCAATATGTAACAAAGGGTACATGAGGAGTGAGGATGATTTCAATTATGGCAATATAGACTGGAATGAAGAAACAGCATCTGGAAACCAAAGAGAATGCATTTCTGGAGTTGAGGAACAATTATAGGCAATATGTAACAGAGGGTACATGAGGAGTGAGGATCTAAGATTTGATTATCTCATCAGAGGATATTATTGTAAATGAAGTGTCAAATCTTTCTCCAATTGTTGAAAGTGATCTTGTGAAAGCAATTTTTTTCCAAATTGCATGCTTCACCCTTCAGTCATCAGGAACTATTTGGTAGAGGAATGACTGAGTGGATTATAAAGGTCAGGAAATTAAATAAAGTAGGTGTAAAATTGATGACTGAAGAGGTGAAGCATGCAATTTGGAAAAAAAAAGTCATTGTGAAGGCAGCACAAGTTGAGTGCCAATAATCAGTTACGTGAGGAATACAAAGAAGGTGACTTGTTGGTAAGGATAAAAGCATACAGCAAAAGTGAACTATGAACAACAATTTGCAAATGAGGCTAAAAGAAATCCTAGGGAGTTTTTTTGATATGCAGCCAGTAGAAGGATCAACGTATATGGGAGGATGTTGTTAGTCAGTGATAATGGTAGAATGATAATCACTGAAGATTGTATAGTAGAAGTGCTAAATGAGTAATTCATTCAAGTATTCCATCCTTGTGAATGTAACATAATGCAGAACTTGAGGGTAGTGAGGGGGGGGGGGAAACCACTGATAATGAGCAGGTGTATGAGGAATTTAATGTCAGTAAGACCATAGGATTTGGTCTTACAGCAGAATTCTCTTTGATGGACAGCATGAATTTGCTAAAGGAAGTTTGTGATTTAGCAGTCTGCTTACTTATAATTAGATGACAAATGCATTGGACAAGAGGGATGCATACACAGTAGTATATTTATATTTTGCAAAGGCCTTTGATAGCTTGTCACATGACAAGCTGATAATTAAATTAGAACAGATGGGGGATTAATGCAATGGATGGGTTGTCTGATAGGTACCAGGTTGTGTATTGTGGAACAATATTCGACAAGAGGAAAGTCGGTAGCACTGTGCCCCCTGGGAGTCTGTTTTGAGGTCGTTTATTTTAGAACGTAAATAACATTGGGAAGGGCTGGTGATGTATAGTTGTTTATATATGTTTCTAAGTTGGGGAGAGCTGTGAGGAGCAAAATTAATGTTGACTTAAATAGATTGGCTGAATGAGAAAATGTGTAGGAATGCCAGTACAGTATAGCAAAGTGTAAGGTTTTAAAATTTTGGAAGCAGAGATTTCTATCCACCATCTGAGAGTCATAGTGGATAGGAACCTGAAATTTCAGGGCCATTTTGCTAAAACTCAGTGGATTATGGTAATGATAAAGAGAACACTGGCATGTAGAAGTAAGGATGTTATGATTCCATTGTACAAGGCTTTGATCAGGCTGCATATGGATTACTGGGCACAGATTTAGTTGCCTAGTTTTCAAAGGATAATGAGTTTTGGAGTGTACATAGACAATTGACTAAGTTAGTTTTAAGTCTCTGGAATGTGGAATATGAGAACAGATTGAGGGAATTCAAATTACAGACTGGTGGATGAGATAGTTCAGACTGGAGATGGTATGAACAAGAGGCCATCTCTGGAAACTGAGCAAGGGGATGAGTAGATTTTTGCATAGAGTGGTGGGTGATTGGAATGCATTGTGAGAAAGTGTGGTGAGTGTAGAGATAGTGAATGCATTTAAGTCAAGGTATAATGAACTGTGCGAGTGACAGCGAGACCTCCTGTGACGAGTCTTTACTCCATGGAGGTGTGATGATGATAATTTTACATTAAGAATCACCAGGAGAGATAAATGGATACGAAGTCATGTGGTCAGGACATGATGCCCAAGCACAAAGCAGGAGTTTATTTCCTTCTTAAAAAAGCTAGAGATGCACTGTGAGGCTACAAACCAGTCAATGAACAAATCATGGCAGCACGATTTCAAGCAAAACCATTTAACATATCAATAGTCCAAATATCTGCACCCACATCTGACAGCCCACAGATGAGGATATTGATTTATTTTAAAAAGATCTGATAGACAATAGAAACAATACCAAAAAAAACGATATACTAATCACTGAAGGAGACTGGAATGCCAAAGTTGGAATAGAAAATGATTGTTGGGAAAGCATCATCGAAAAATATGGTTTTGAAGGGAAAAAAACGAACAAGTTGAAAAAATTAGGATTTTGGGGTGGACCACGAGATGATCTGTAACACAAGATTGTAGCAGGAGTGTAGGAAATGAACGTGCCAATCAGATAATGGGAAAACCAAGAACATGATCGATATGATTACGATTAAAAGAAGATGGATAACATCAGTACAGCAGTGTTGAACTTTTTAAGGAGCAGATACGGATTTGGATCATAGCTTAGTAATTGCAAACATCAAGAAATTAAAAAGAATCTCATCATCATAAACTAAAAAATACAACAAAAATAAATGAAGCAGAAATAGGAAGAAGGTACAGAACAGTGTTAGAGAAGAAACTAAAAAAAAATTGAATCTAAGAGTGAAAGAATAGTAATGAAAGCAATAGAGGATGCAGTTGAAGAAACAGAACCAGAAGAAGAAAAAGATCAAGAAGTGGATTAGTTAGCACTAATCCACTGAAGTTAGTACATGAGAAGAGACTGTTGAGGATAAAAAGGGATAGATCAGAACAAATAGAGGAATAATATAGAAGAAAGTGTAATGAAGTAAAAAAAGCAGTCAGAATGAATAAGATGAAATGGTTAGAAGCTCAATGCATAGAACAGCACTATGGAGAGCACAAAACTACGGAGGGGTACAAAATTATTAGAACCATTAATAGAAGGTGGCAATCAAAACAGATCACAATTAAAGATGAAAAAGACCAAGTATTGATGAATAAAGATAAAATTGTACAGCAGTGGACAAGATACTGTAGCGAGCTATATGAAGAAAACCTAGATTTAAATGGAGTTGGGAAACTGAAGAATTGAAGCAGATACCACCACCAGGTAATGAGTATGACATGGACACTTTAAGAGGAGAGGTCAAAAAAGCAATAGGATTCTTGTAATAATTAAATATGGTGGTGAAAGTACGGTTATAGAAATGCACCAACTATGTAATATGGTATAAAAGGAAGAGAAAATGCCAGGAGTGGATGAAATCGATATTAGTGACATTTAACAAAGGGCTCGCACGAGCCTTTTGTTAAATTTTTCTCAAATTTGTGAGCCCCTTGTTTACTTTTTTTATTTTTTCAAAAAAAAAATTTTTTTTGAAGCATATTAAGCAACAAACCCATATGGTGCCCTAACAAAAATTAGCCTATTCGGCAGTGTATAGATTATTTGGAATTATTGTTTCAACTCCTCTATAACGAATGCGCCCAAGTTTGAAAATAAAATAAGCGCATGCGCTATCTTTACCCTTCTCCATTCTGGTAGCCAATTGTATGTTAAAACCAGTAGCCAATAAAATGTTTTATAAAAGATTTCATTCTTATTATATTTTGATAGTTAAAAAATGTTTTTCTTATGTAAGATTAATTAACACAGATGATTGTGTGCAAATATTTCCTGTTTAGATCATGAAATATTTGTTTGAAAATGATAGCCTTTAGAGGTTGATTGACCTCTCATACTTTTTGATTGGAATTTGCACACAAGCTGTATTAATAAAGTGTGAAATAAGTTTTTTTCCCCCCTCGACAATGCGAACCCTTTGTTAAAATTTCCATAGCTCACTACTGATAATACTACATGAAAAAGTTACATCGTTACTAACTTCCTATCTACAATTTTCCTCCAATTTAATCTATTACCTGTCAAGACTTCAACATTGTCAGATCTTATATTTCTATCTTCTAAGGCAGTGGTCTCAAACTGGCAGGCCGCATCTGGCCCCAAAGCAATTTTACAAGGCCCACGAACATTTTAATTATGTATTTGTTGTAAATATGGTGCTTATAGTTTTAGAGACATAAAGATATGGACTGAGCTTATGTGCGCATAAGCTCAGTCCATATCTGCAATTTACAATCTGTAAATTTAGTTCGCCAGCCACAAACTATAGATGGAGACAAACTAACGTACGGCTTATAAAACTTGTTTATTTGTGCTTGTTGTTAGATCTACATTATAGCAATACCTATCATTTAGAATTGTGCATAACTTTTGAGTGTTGCTTTTATACGAAACTTCATCTAGTTGAATTAAAGTTGTAAATAAAATTATAATAGTGATTTTAATTAAGAGATTAAACTGCAAGCCATGTCTTTAACAAAGAGTAAAAGAAAAGTGGATGAAGAAGGACGTGTTTTTCAAGATAAATGGGAAATTATGTACTTTTGTGGTGTTGAGAACAAGAAAATTGTATGTTTTATTTGTAATAAGGAATATCAGTTCCAAAAGAATATAATTTATGTCGCCATTACGAAATGAATCATGAAGAAAAATTTGAAATGTTGGAAGGCAAATTGAGGGAAGAAAAGTTACAGTTTCTGAAATCTGGTTTACAACGACAACAAAATTTTTATACTGAAGCAAATAAATCCAGTGAATCATGCAAGTTTTGCTCTCACGCACATCATTGCAAAACGATCAAAACCATTTACTGATGGCGAATTCCTTAAAGATTGTTTGATTAAGTCTGCTGAACTTCTTTGTCCTGACAAACAACAATTATTTAAAAATATTAGTTTGTCAGCCAACACGGTAGCGGAACGTATTAACAGCATCTACAATCCATGAAGAAGATAGTTTCTAGTAATTTTTCTCCAAGGCTACAAACTTTATCAGAATCGAAACACCATCAAGTGTCAAGTTGCAGTAAGAAATAAAGAAGTTTATAATTATTTACATACAAACATGTATTTTTTCTGTATGTGTAGAAGAAAAATTTAATAAATTAAAAAAAGAGAATAGGTTGTCATTCTTTATTCTCAAGTAACAAAGGTTATAAAAGAGTCTCATAATTATAAAGGTTATAAAGGGATGGTATCCATACATTAGGGGTAAGTACGGTTCAATATATATATTCACTCTCCTTTTGTTAAAAAAAAAATCCGACTCATCAGCTGCTTTCACATCGTGCATTCAGCCCACATGCAATTTGAGTTTGAGACCACTGTTCTAAGGCACTTTTTACTGTATCAATCCACCTATATCTTGGTTTTCCTCTAGGTCTTTTTCCTGCCAACCTGGCAAAGACACTTGTTTTGCTAATTTTTCCTATCTCATTCTGTTTTAGTGACCATACCACCTGAGATTAGCTCCGCTAACACATTCCTAGATGCTAACAATGTCATAGGTCCCAACAGCTTTAGTAAGAGATCAGAAATCATAACTTCCAGTGGCATAAGCAGCAAGTTTTCTACATTTATCCTCAAATTTAGACTGCCCTTTTAATGATGGTTTTGCAAGTGTTTCAGGCTATGTAGACTGAACAATGCTGGTGTCTCGAGCCACTTGTAATAGGCCGTTTGCTTTTCTTGCACCACCCTGACAACTTCTTCGAGAACCACGGTTTAGATATCAGATGGAAAATGTGAATGGAAGGAGGGACGAAAGCTTCTATTCCAACATGGATTATTTCTGTAACAAGATTATAATAGGCATCTGGATCTGAAAAAAGAAAACAGTACTGACAATGGAAAGGAGGAGTGAGTCGAGTCTTCCCATTGGGATGACTTAAGTGACTCTTGCTAACAGCAAAAATCTCTGCTTCTCTTCCATAGGCAAAGAGGTCAGTGTATTTCAGAAATTGGAGAGCAGTAGAGGCAGTCATTAATCAAAATGTAGCAAAGAAATTTTAAGCCACAAGAGGTCAAAAAAGGTGAGAATCTAGGTTAGACATTCTTTGGCATCAATATCAGAATGCACAAGTACCCTCCCATATAGTGGAAGGAATCATACAGGGTGTAATTTGGAAAGTTAAGATGAGCTGTGGTTGAGGAAGGACACCTCGACCCCCTGCCTACGTTAGTTTGCTTCTAGTTTCCTTTCATTCTGAGGATTTAATGCTTATTAGGTGAAGAATATATATATATATATATATATATATATACTGTACTGTTTACTAATGCAACAATTGATGTGAAGGTGCAGACAGCATTTGGCAATTGCAGACTAACTGCCACAGTTTGGTGCTCCCCACATTGTGGTAGCCAAAACATTAATTTCATAAGTATTTTAGACTTCTGAGGTATAGATCTGGACAATGCAATCTCAGAACTACATGATTGCAGTGTCCTTGTAGATTTAGTTATTTTCTAAAAGCTCATTTAAAAATCAGAAAGCACAATACTTGAAATATTTAATCTTCTCCATCTTTTTGCCTGTCTAAATGTCCATACTTTTGATATTGAAATTTATCATTTTGTTTCATACTTTAACTGTGCAATAAACTTTTGGTTAATCATAAGTAAAGAGTAGTGTCATGTTTTTCCTTGTGATTTCTGATGTTTACTCTCATATGTACAATCTTTTTGCATGTGCTTATTCCTGAAAGTGATTTTTGTTCCCCCCCACCCCACCCATGAAAGATTATTTGCAAACTTATAGCCCCAACATCCACGCACTATTCAGGAATAATTTTAGGGAAAAAACAAAAAAAGGAAATGTTGATGAACACACGTATCAAACAATTAAGTTATCTAATAATTCCTGCTAAAAAAAAAAAAAAATTCTTAATGAATGATAAATTTTTACCTGAGAAGAACTTTTCAATGTCTTTCTTTGTTGCTGACCAGGGAAGCCCTCTTACTCTAAGCACGTAGCCTTCATTTTCTCTAGGCAATTTGCCAAAACTTTCAGAATTTCCAGCCATTTTACTTAAAATTACCCACCTATAATAAAGATAAAATATTTTGCAATTATGTTAACCTTGTCTACAGTTAACATTATAAAATCAACCTTTATAAATAACATATTGATTCTACTACCATTCTGTGACAACTACAATGATTTACTATAATAGATTTAGTTTAATCCTTTATCCCAGTGAGAGCAAACAAAGTTTGCGCCTGAAATTATCTTCAGGACTAAATATAGTGTTGTACTATCTTATCCAGTAAGTAGTGCAACACCAAGGCAACTCGTGGCAAAGGTGGAGCAAGCTACCAGGCACTTCTAACCCAGTATCTCCCATAATGCAAAACACATTTCCTATGTGGATATGTATACTGTTATGCATTAAAGGGATTGGCCATCTACCCAGACTAGTTTCGACCTTTATTGAGGTCTCTTCAGTGGGAGCCAGGCCCAGAGCTGGAGATACCAGGCAGAAGCAGTAGCAAGTCATCTGTGCCTATGGGAGTTGCCAAAAGGTTTATCACCTTTTTTAAAAATTTTACTCTGGATTTAGAGAAAGATGTTGAAAATTTATTTATCACTAGGTTAGACTATAATAGATTTAGTTTAATCCTTTATCCCAGTGAGAGCAAACAAAGTTTGCGCCTGAAATTATCTTCAGGACTAAATATAGTGTTGTACTATCTTATCCAGTAAGTAGTGCAACACCAAGGCAACTCGTGGCAAAGGTGGAGCAAGCTACCAGGCACTTCTAACCCAGTATCTCCCATAATGCAAAACACATTTCCTATGTGGATATGTATACTGTTATGCATTAAAGGGATTGGCCATCTACCCAGACTAGTTTCGACCTTTATTGAGGTCTCTTCAGTGGGAGCCAGGCCCAGAGCTGGAGATACCAGGCAGAAGCAGTAGCAAGTCATCTGTGCCTATGGGAGTTGCCAAAAGGTTTATCACCTTTTTTAAAAATTTTACTCTGGATTTAGAGAAAGATGTTGAAAATTTATTTATCACTAGGTTAGACTATAATAGATTTAGTTTAATCCTTTATCCCAGTGAGAGCAAACAAAGTTTGCGCCTGAAATTATCTTCAGGACTAAATATAGTGTTGTACTATCTTATCCAGTAAGTAGTGCAACACCAAGGCAACTCGTGGCAAAGGTGTTGCACTACTTACTGGATAAGATAGTACAACACTATATTTAGTCCTGAAGATAATTTCAGGCGCAAACTTTGTTTGCTCTCACTGGGATAAAGGATTAAACTAAATCTATTATAGTCTAACCTAGTGATAAATAAATTTTCAACATCTTTCTCTAAATCCAGAGTAAAATTTTTAAAAAAGGTGATAAACCTTTTGGCAACTCCCATAGGCACAGATGACTTGCTACTGCTTCTGCCTGGTATCTCCAGCTCTGGGCCTGGCTCCCACTGAAGAGACCTCAATAAAGGTCGAAACTAGTCTGGGTAGATGGCCAATCCCTTTAATGCATAACAGTATACATATCCACATAGGAAATGTGTTTTGCATTATGGGAGATACTGGGTTAGAAGTGCCTGGTAGCTTGCTCCACCTTTGCCACGAGTTGCCTTGGTGTTGCACTACTTACTGGATAAGATAGTACAACACTATATTTAGTCCTGAAGATAATTTCAGGCGCAAACTTTGTTTGCTCTCACTGGGATAAAGGATTAAACTAAATCTATTATAGTCTAACCTAGTGATAAATAAATTTTCAACATCTTTCTCTAAATCCAGAGTAAAATTTTTAAAAAAGGTGATAAACCTTTTGGCAACTCCCATAGGCACAGATGACTTGCTACTGCTTCTGCCTGGTATCTCCAGCTCTGGGCCTGGCTCCCACTGAAGAGACCTCAATAAAGGTCGAAACTAGTCTGGGTAGATGGCCAATCCCTTTAATGCATAACAGTATACATATCCACATAGGAAATGTGTTTTGCATTATGGGAGATACTGGGTTAGAAGTGCCTGGTAGCTTGCTCCACCTTTGCCACGAGTTGCCTTGGTGTTGCACTACTTACTGGATAAGATAGTACAACACTATATTTAGTCCTGAAGATAATTTCAGGCGCAAACTTTGTTTGCTCTCACTGGGATAAAGGATTAAACTAAATCTATTATAGTCTAACCTAGTGATAAATAAATTTTCAACATCTTTCTCTAAATCCAGAGTAAAATTTTTAAAAAAGGTGATAAACCTTTTGGCAACTCCCATAGGCACAGATGACTTGCTACTGCTTCTGCCTGGTATCTCCAGCTCTGGGCCTGGCTCCCACTGAAGAGACCTCAATAAAGGTCGAAACTAGTCTGGGTAGATGGCCAATCCCTTTAATGCATAACAGTATACATATCCACATAGGAAATGTGTTTTGCATTATGGGAGATACTGGGTTAGAAGTGCCTGGTAGCTTGCTCCACCTTTGCCACGAGTTGCCTTGGTGTTGCACTACTTACTGGATAAGATAGTACAACACTATATTTAGTCCTGAAGATAATTTCAGGCGCAAACTTTGTTTGCTCTCACTGGGATAAAGGATTAAACTAAATCTATTATAGTCTAACCTAGTGATAAATAAATTTTCAACATCTTTCTCTAAATCCAGAGTAAAATTTTTAAAAAAGGTGATAAACCTTTTGGCAACTCCCATAGGCACAGATGACTTGCTACTGCTTCTGCCTGGTATCTCCAGCTCTGGGCCTGGCTCCCACTGAAGAGACCTCAATAAAGGTCGAAACTAGTCTGGGTAGATGGCCAATCCCTTTAATGCATAACAGTATACATATCCACATAGGAAATGTGTTTTGCATTATGGGAGATACTGGGTTAGAAGTGCCTGGTAGCTTGCTCCACCTTTGCCACGAGTTGCCTTGGTGTTGCACTACTTACTGGATAAGATAGTACAACACTATATTTAGTCCTGAAGATAATTTCAGGCGCAAACTTTGTTTGCTCTCACTGGGATAAAGGATTAAACTAAATCTATTATAGTCTAACCTAGTGATAAATAAATTTTCAACATCTACAATGATTTACCTTCATATCTGAAGTGCATACAACTATTTTACTATAATTATACAATATCTAACAATTATCTTCATTAAAACTCATGAAGTTCATAAAACAACGCAATATACCAATTTTCCAGAACTTTCTCATTGATAAATGTCATCCCCCCCACAGGGAGTGGAATGATATAACAATTATCGTAACATTTCTCTGATCAACACTCATGTGTATTTTTATGTAACAGACAAGCTAATGTTTTTCTAATTGTGCTATTAATAGCTACCTCACTTATTTTGTCCTGTTATAACACTGCCAATAACCATCAGCCAATCTCTTATTAACATTGTCAAAAAATGTAAATATGAAAATAAGCTGTGTCGTGTCGTACAATTAAGTTTTTTTTTTTTAATTGCTTACTTTATGACTTTATGCAACCGAGTATGTTTGCAAATCTTATTACCTGAGAAGAACATGGTATCGTTTAACAAGGATTTTTACCTAGCACCCGTGTACTTAGAAAAAAACACCGGAGACAAGGCTTACTTATTCTTCTTCTTATTGTGCTATCTTCTATCGAAGGTCAGCGACCATCTTGGCGAACAAACTGCGCTCTTGTGTTAATCTGAGCAGTTGTGCACTGCTCTTTCCTGTCCACGTCTTGATGTTGTCAAACCATGATATTCTTTTTCTTCCTCTAGTTCCTTTGCCATCAATTCTTCCTACCAAAATAGTTTGTAGAAGTTGGTATTTGCTGTTTCTCATGATGTGTCCAAGATATGATGTTTTTCGTTTCTTGATTATTTGTACAAGATGTTTAGCTTTGCCAATGGATTTTAAGACATCTTCATTGGTAATTTTTTCTGTCCATGATATCTTTAGCATTCTTCTGTATAGCCACATCTCAAAGGCTTCGATTTTCTTGATGGTTGTCGCCTTCAATGTCCATGTTTCAACTCCATAGAGCAGAATAGACCACACGTAGCATTTCAGCATTCGGCATCTGACTTCCATGTTTAGGTCTTTATTGCAGAATAGTGTTCTCATTTTCATGAAGGACTGCCGTGCAACTTCAATCCTTGTCTTTATATCTATTTCTGGATCCCACCGTTCATTAAGCCAGCAACCAAGATATTTATATCTTGACACTTGATCAATATTTTTCCCATTGAGTGTCAGTTTCATTGATGAGGCTGGATGTTTGCTGATGATCATGTATTTTGTCTTGTTGATGTTTATATTTATTCCCATTCTTTGGCTTTCTATATATACTCTGTCAATGAGTTTTTGGAGATCCATAATGTTATCTGCAATTAGCAAGGTGTCATCTGCATATCGTAGGTTGTTAACAATCTTTCCATTTATTGTGATTCCCTCTGGACATTCTTCCAATGCTTTTTTAAAGATTACCTCTGCATATATGTTGAACAGGAGTGGTGAGAGCACACATCCTTGTCTCACTCCTCTTTTGATGTTAATATCACTGGTGGTAATGTTGTCTAATTGCACGGTAGCTGACTGATTCCAATACAGATTTGTTATTAGTCTTATGTCTTGTTCGTCTAGCCTTATTTGTTGAAGGATTTCTATTAAGTTGGTGTGTCTGACTTTGTCGAATGCTTTTTCAAAATCTATGAAACACATAAAGACAGATTTCTGTTTTTCTATGCATTTTTGTATCAATATTTGGGTACAGAAAAGGGCCTCTCTAGTACCAAAACCATTCCGAAAGCCGAATTGTGTTTCACTTCACTTTTTCTATAAATGCGATTCTGAATTACTTTCAAAAATATTTTTAATGTTTGGCTCATTAGACTAATAAGTCGGAAGTCACCACAGGAATTCGCTTTGGGTTTCTTTGGGATAGTGATAAATGTAGATTTGAGCCAATCTGATGGAAATTCATCACTTTCATATATTTTATTAAATAGTTTTTCAAGAAGTTTGATGTTATCTGGTTCGATTAATTTTAAAAATTCTGTTTGTACACCATCTGGTCCACTGGCTTATTCAATTTTACTTATTCAATGAGTTTAATATAAAGGATCCTGAGCAATTCAGCATGTGCTCAATGTACTCATTGCTAAGAGTGAATGGTTTATGGTATGAAAACCAGAGATGTTTCATGAGCAAGAGAAATGTTGAAAGAGGGTGAATGAAGTGATGATTATTGTAAAAAACATGATAGTGAATGTTGTAAAGAACATAGTGGAAAAATTGAGTGAAAAAATGTGGATGTTGCCTATCTGTCCCTAAAGAATTCTTGAAATTCCATCCCATTGTTACTATATGCCATTTCCTTTTCCCACCAAATTTATACTGTTGTAGTTAAAATCTTTCATTATGATCACTCATTTTGCATTTGCCAAACTAAACAACCTAAACAGGGAGAATAGTAGTATGAATAATAACTTGTTCACTTGTCAAGAGAATAATCTCTCCAAATGCCAATATCCTTCCATGTTCAAATGCAGTGAATCTCTCACATACAGATTTCATTCATTAAATTCACTCTGGCATCCACATAATTCAGACAATGTTACCTCTCAGGTTATTTGTGCCAACCATTATTGTCATCTAATTCACATTCTCACCTCACTTGTCACAGGAAAGTGGTATTAAACCTGATATCAAAATTGGAGATGTTAATGTCAGCGCTTTGCTTTATGCAGATGATGTTATACTTCTAAATAAATCCACTACAAGTCTGCAAGATTCTCTGACTAAATTGAATAGCTGTTGTAATAGATATGGTATGAAGGTCAGCAATAAAAAGACAAAGACAATGAAAATAGGCAGAATCATTGAAAATGTCAACTGTGTTGTGAATGGAGAACCTGTGGAACAAGTAAAACATTTCAGCTACTTAGGCACAATTTTTACTGAGGATGGTAAATTAAATATAGAAATAGACAACAGAATCAGCAAAGCTGGTATGGTGGGAAGTCAATTGAATAAATTCATATGGAATAAGAGAGAAATTAGTCAGAACACTATATTAGCTGTATACAAGACAGTGTTCAAACCAGTTTTAACTTATGGATCTGAGAGCTGGGTCAGAAGTAAAACACTTGACCAAAGACTAGAGACTGCAGATACGAGAGTCCTGAGAAAGATTATAGGCATGAACAGATGGCATCAATGGCAATATCATATTAAAAATGAGGATATTAGGAAAGAACTTGACATTGTCAGCATCCAGGAATGCATTAGCAGAGCTAATCTCAGATGGTATGGTCACTTAAATAGAATGGGAGAGGAAAGATTAGCAAAACAAGTGTTCTCTGCCAGGTTGGCAGGAAAACAACCCAGAGGAAGACCAAGATATAGGTGGATTGATACGGTACAAAGTGCCTTAGAAGATAGAAATATAAGATCTGATAATGTTGGAGTCTTGACAAGTAACAGACTGATTTGGAGGAAAATTGTAGATAGGAAGTTAGTAATGATGTAATTTTTTCATGTAGTACTGTCATATCCTGTACACCCCTTGAGGATACATGGCAGGAATTTGATGATGATGACCTCACTTGTCAATCAGCAATGCCAGCTTACTGAAGACCTGAAATGACTTATGCCATGTTTGGTTTCCAGAGCAGGGATTTAACCCCCCCCCCCTCCATGCAATGAAAGTGATACTTAGAAATCCATAACCACCTCCATTTCAAGGGTACATCAATTAAAATGATGGTACTGCAAGCTAGCTGCCAATTAGTGCACAGGGCCAAACATGTCAGTAATGGGCCAGGGCATTTCCCAATAAACTGGCTTATAATCCCGCTGCCATGTACTCTGTCAGGTCAAGCCAGAAGAAATTGTCTGAGTAGAGGCATGTGGGAGGAACTGTTGGGGCCACATTATGGCACAGAGATTGGTCTCTCTATATGGATGTCATGCCCAAGAGTATCTTCTCTACTGTACACCCCCCCCACTCTACCCTTCCATCTAACCATGAACAAACTTAATGATGAACCTTACAATGACAGTGCCACTGCAACAAAAAGGAATCTTCATCAAACTACTTCCAATAAAATATACACAATGCAACCAACACTACATACAAATCATGCCAGAATATCCTCGTTAAAAATTTACTTTTACATCCATTTCACTAACATCCATTGCATTAACACTAACATAATATTCATTATAATCAGACCAGATCACCAGCTCTTGGCAGAAATCCAAATAACATCTATCCACCTCCAAGGTGAAATTACAAAATTTCTTTCGCCTCAAGGATTGCATTTATGTCTTTGTAAGATCAGACATAGCATGCCAGAGAATGGGTAATCCCCTAATTTCAACCTCCTCTGGCTCAAGGTTTCCTTGCTCCATTTAGTAACATTCATCTCTTGCAAATTCCAATAACTAGTCAGACCTCTTCACATTACTCTCCATGAAACTCAAACATCTGCAATCAAGCCATCCAAAATAGCGAAGTCATCTTCCTAGGCAGCTTCAACGTCCATAATTACAACTGGCTCCTCTTTTCAACCACCTGCCATGATCTACCTAGATGAAATCTGGAAATTTTGGCCATAAGCAATAGCCTAACACAAATCATTTATCTACCTATACAAATTGCTGACAACTATCTTCACTCACCCAATATATCTGTTTGAACCAGTTAACCCTCCAATTACAGTGTAGAAGTCAAGTCATCTCCCCTCTCACAACACCCAACCATGAATCCTCTGGCACTACAAGGTTGTCAAATGGGTTGATCTCCAGAACTTCTATTCCTCCATTCCATTATCAGACTAATGCTTTCAGCTCATCTGACCCTAACACCTGAGCTGAATGAGTCACAAAAATTATACTCATTGGTATGAAGGCCATAATCCCTCATTCTACCCAGAATCCTCATCTGCTTTTCAAGCAGTGATTCAACCAAGTGTATCAAAGCAGCTGAAGAAAAAAAATTCAGCTTACAGCAGGTAGCTTCTTCATAGTTTCTTCACTTAAATATTGCCTTAACCTTGGCAAACCAATTTCATTTTTAAATTTTTTTGCGCTAATTTTTTCTAATCGCTTACTCGACAAAACATTTTCTTCGTTCTCAAAGGAATTAATTCACGATAAGTATTTGAAATATTTAAAAAAAAACCCGGCTGCAGACTTTCCACATTATGTTATTTTATTTTTGTTCAAAATCATATTTCAAAGAATACTTCACAGATTTCCTGAAGGACATGCTCGGGCGACTTTTATAGAGAATAACATGAAATTCTTTAATCATATCACTAAATTTTTTTTCTTTTTATCGTAATCTACTGTTCTTTGCACTTTCACCTTCTTGGTTTCCTTGTATAATTGGTCATTACAAAATTAAATTAACTGTTATGATTTAATTTGATATGTTATCTTTTCTGCTTGTTCAGATATTATGCTCTAATTTTAAAGTAAGTGATACTTTTGCTTATATTCTATCATTCAAAATATGTATATTCACATGCATCAAATGTCATTTCCATATTTTACGGTAGAATTGAACTTTATTTCAGCCTTGATAGTTAACCCCCCCCCCCCCGCTGCATCACTATCACACACCCGAAAACTGTTATGAAACAAAGGTGCAGTTTTTATTTAATTCGTTATTTTTCACTAGTAATTGTTCCGCATAACTGGTTCCAAATTTCTTGTGTCAGAGATATAATATAATATATATATATATATATATATATATATATATATATATAAATAATAGTAAAATGTCACTCTCATAATTATATCAGATTTATAATGGCAAAAATAGTAAGAAAAAAATCATTTGCACTTTCTTTTCAAAACACAAAGAAAGAACATTGTGAATGCACCCAATGAAAATACTACATTTTTCTTCTGTTATCTGATTTTTTTTCCCCTTGTTGTACAAAGAAATCACTGCATATAACATGGGAGAATGCAAGAGAACAAAATCTGTAAATTGATTACATTATAACCAATAGAGAAATCATGTCAGAAAAAATCATTTATGTAAGAGTTCTAACATCAGCAGATTTTCTTCTAGTTTAGATACGCAGCATTGTTAAAGTAGCTAAACCTTTGCTATATTTTACACTAAAATGAATTGGCATGTTCCCCAAGTGATTTACGTTTGTAACAGTTGTCTTGCAAACAATTCATAAAATAAATTCTCTGAAATATCTGCAGATTGAATAGGTCTATAACCCCCCCCCCACCAAAAAAAAAAAAAAAAAAAGACTAACATATATGCTCCTTTTAAAATAATTCATATCCTCTTTTTCAAGATAATTGTATCAAATAATTTATAATTTTTCGATAATAAAAGTGAAGCTTATTATAAATTAAGAAATTATTTTGGCATAAATAATGTATCAGCATGTAAAAGAAATGTCAGCATTTCTGAGTTAGGGCGTCTGCTAATCATCAATTGAAAAAAAAACAAGATATTCATTTTATATTTTGAAAAATTATGGAGACAACTAATGTATTATAGAGTAAAACTTTAGTTTAATATAAACCAAAATCAACACTCGACATTTCGACCTTCATATTGGTCATTATTGTTATTATTATTATTGGTTATCCTCTGGAGCATACACAATATATACAGAGAAACAAGCTGCACTACAATCTACATCTTTTGCTAAAGTTACTGACCAACTGTTACAATTATTGGCCTGACCTCTAGTGAAAAAAAAAATTTACTACAAAGTTAGTCTTATTATTATCTATTAGGTTACAAAACTAAGAGTTGGGCTGGAGAGCAACATGTTTGTTTTTTTAAATATAAATATATATATATATTTAAAGGTATTTAAATTAATAGACAGAGCTTGTGTAGCTCAGTAGAAGTGGCGTTTGCACTCTACAGCGCTTGACCGCACAACGAAAGGCATTAGTCTAGTCGCCAACTAGAGGAACTTTTTCTAAGCCTTTTCTCAACCGGTTTCAGAGTCTCTGGCATGGGCTAACGGGTTTTTTCTCCCAGAAACTTGGGTTTTTCGTCCCGTAAACTCAAGAAAGTCGGCGTTCGAACCCACACTATTTTCAGATATTAAAAATATTGTGTGAGGGTTAGGGACCACCAGGTGGCGGAACTTACTAGCCACCTTCACTGCGTGCCGATTAATATGTGATAGCCTTGGGCCAGCTATCTCTGAGTGGCTACCAGTGGAGATTGAACTGCCCACTCAGTCTCCAAACATTACATAGGGCTAAAAAACGGCCCTCATCTACTCCCTATACAGGAACAAAAAGGCGTTAGCTGATTTATATATATATATATATATATTTAAAAAAACAATGTGATTATACTATAAATTTCAACCAATTAGTATGGAATAGTTTCCTAAAGAATGCTGGATACTAAGTGGGCTGAATATGTGCATCCAAATTCTTTGAATTTTTATGCCACCATTATTGTTGAGATTAGGATGGTTAATCAGAATTTCACAGGCTTCTTTAAATTTTCTTTCATACTAGGTTTTTGTATGATGTAAAGAGCAGATAGTTGTCTCCATAATTTTTCAAAATGTATTCTGATCACCATGTAAGCATGAAAGAAAACAAAAACAAGATATTCTTGATGTATTCTGCACCACAGCTTGAGGCACTTTAGTAACTTCTGGTGAAGTTTTCTTTCTTTTCTTGCTCAAAAGCAGTGAGAGTAATCTAATACTGAGAGTAATCTAATCTGATACTTGATTATTTCTAAGATAAGATTATTTTTTAAAATAGCAACCAGCAGCAGTAGAAGTAGTAATATTTAATTTTTTTAAGAAAAAGAAACAAAAATAATACTACTGAACTTTCTTTTGTTTGGTATGTATAAACAGTTTTACATGGTGAAAACATAGCATAGTATTTCTAAAATTTCAAATAATTTTCGGCAGACAGTAGAACAGCTGATTTTAGATCACAAAAAAATAGTACAGAATTAGAAACTTCACGGTACAACATTGCCTTATTTCTTTTGTCAAAACAATAAAATGAAATAACAGATTTTGAATACTGTCTGGAAAAGCTTTCAAACCTTTTCCAGAATAGTTATGTAATTGAGTTCCAGGAGAGGATAAGGAAGGGAGGGAAACATTAGAAAATCTTCAAAATGAGCCAAAATTTTAAATCATTACATATATGATATCTTTCATATATTTTCAACATATCTAATGGTGGTTACGCATTGGATATTATCATGATGTGCATCCTACAAAAAGAAAAAAAAAAAAGACAAAGTCCCTGCTAAAATATTATTGGTTATAAATTTTTGATACTAAAAAGACTCGCAATCAGAAACAGAGTAATGTAATTTAACATTTGTTGTTCGTAAAAACAAAACAAAAAATAATTCATTTCTAAAACTGAAATGTGATGATCCATATAATGATATTTTGCTAGGAAAGAAAGCAAAAGGTCATATTTATTTCAATAAATATTATTTAAAAATATAAATATTTATATTTTCAATGCAAGCATTTGAAAATTCGTGAAAAAAATTGTTTCTATATTGTAAGTAAAGTGAAAGAACAACTTTCAAATCAGTGCAACTGTTCCATTGCATTGATTTCAAGAACAAAATACAGCAAATTTACTACAGTAGAATCTGCTTATTGTGATCGTGGATATTCTAAATCGGCTATTGTTATCAAAATCAGTCAGTCCCAAAACACTCCATTTAATATGAATTAAAAACAATCCATCTATTATAATCAAAGTACTGGTTATTGTTATCAGAATTATCAAATGTTTAGCCTTTTGCACCTCAGAATTCTAAGAAATAAGGGTTAATCAGGAGAAAAATTGACAGAAAATTTGTTGGAACCCGACATTTTTGTTAATCTCCCTTTAATCTTATTCTTCCGTAAATATTACATCTTCCAGGCAAATGCAGTGGGTAATCTTAAGTGGGTAAGAATACAGTCTACTTGTGAGTTTATTTGCGTGCTCTCTTTCAGTAAGTGAAATTGCTCGATAAAACAGCCTTTAGCATTATGGCAGAAGCAAGTAAAAAACGTAAAGATTTATCTTTATGCTTTTTACTTGCTTACTGTGGCACACATTTAAAAATTTCACAACCACTGTTGTGTAAGATCTTAAAAAACAGATCAAAATTGAAACTTCAGCTCTTACTAATGAGAAGATGGATCAGAAAAGTGCCAGATCTGGTAAGGATACTCAAGTTGAATCCGCATTAAAATTTAGTTTAGTAATGTTCGTGAAAAGAATGCTTTGATTAATAAGCCTTTAATGCATCAAAAAGCAAAAGAACTTGCAAAAACAGCAAAGAAAATTTCACTGCAACTGATGGATGGTTTAACAGATGGAAAAAGTGAGAGACCATGTGACCAAGTCAAACGTTTGCCTATTGACTACTGTTCTAGTGCAAATGCTTGGATGACTAATGACATTTTCAACAATTGCTTAGTTAAGTGGGATCTTAAATTAAAGCGAAAAATTGTCTTGTTTAGTAGACAACTGTACTGCACACACAAACAATTTATCGTTAATTCAATCATGGGACCAAGGCATCATATGAGCTTTTAAAGCTTATTATCGCAGGGAAGTTCGTGCGAGAATTATAGCTGAACTTGATATAAGACCAATCTGATGCAAGTGCAGTTGCAAAAAAGATTTCCCTTCCAGATGCATTGCATTTGGTAGCAATGTCATGGAAGCAAGTCTCAGAGAAGACTTCCTTCCATGAAATTGAAAACTGCTTCCAAAAAATGTGGATTTTTAAGACAAACTCTGAAACTACTTCTTCTGAAGAATTTGAATAACTTACAAATAAAATTTTAGATAAAACCCCAGACGGTATGTCAAAAAAATAATCTGAAAATTGGTTGGATAGTGATAACGTGCTTCCGATGAGAACTTTAAAATAATAAAAGAAAGTAAACCTAATACAAGTATAGAAGAACAAATTTTAGAAGCTTCTCCAACCAATGCCCAGATGTAAGAAGCTCTATGAATACTCCGTCGCGGTGTGCAACATACTCGTAGAGCAACAACAAACTTTGAAAGGCATTATGAATATGAACAATTTATTCATGAACTGCTCTATTCAAAGACACGACAGAATACTAAATAAGTTTTTAAAATAAATTTTATGTTGCTGCAATATTAACTAGTTGTTTATAACAATAAATTAAAATAAATTATGCAATTTTTTTATATCCTTTGTTTAATGTTATCAGCAGGTTATTTTTTATCAAAAAGAGACTGTCACAAAGTGATCACAATAAGTAGTGTCTACTGTATTACTAAATAGATTCATTGCAAAGGTGATTGGTGGTCATTTCAGGATTGATTATTTTCAAAATGGTCAAATATCTTAGGACAGTAAAGGAAATTCCAAGTAACACAGTACACATAAAGACAGGTGACACAAAGGTTGCTCACCAACAGTTAATCTACTAATGGCTCTAAAATAGTTGCAAAGGGATTGGCGGCAGAGGGAGGTAATTGCATGATAAAAGGTAGAATGCCGATGAAGTTTTGATCTATGAAAAAAAGCTAGCGTGGTCTGGCTATTTTATCCACCTCGGCCGGTTGAGAGGTTAAACAACAACACCCCAAAACACACACACCAATTCCTTGTTATGGAATCAGAGCAAACATGGAAATGTCAGCTACAGAAACAAACCTTCACCAACAGAATTCAAGATCACCACTATCAACAGAAAAGTGAAACTGACTGTAGAACTAGAAGCATGACGTCAACATAACTACTGTTACTGAAAGAGAAAAAAAAAAAAAAAAAAAGCAAGATTCTTCTAAATAATTACAAGATGTTATATTCAGACAATAATGATAAGAGAAAGGGGAAAAAAAGTAGTTAGTATTCAAAACTAGTTTTCTTAGTTGCATAATTAAGAAATTTGCAGAAATTTTCAAATCACTAGGAAAAGCTGCTGAAAAAGAAAAGGGAAAATCTTGCCTAATTGAAGATCTAAACAAGAGGTCTAAACAATGTTTTGGGAAAAGATACTAATTGTGAGTTCAAATTCCTGATATGTACCCTCTTCAAGGTGTGTACAGGACATGATAGTACTACATAAAAAACTTAAATCATCACTAACATCCTATCTACAATTTTCCTCCTATCTAATCTTTAGCTAATTACTTCATGGAACATTTTGAACAACATATTCTTGATTTTTTTTTTTTAACCTAAACCCATGAGATTCAAAGGGCCTCAATATAAGTAACTCAGTTATGAAGACACTTCATGTGTCAACTAACACATGGGTAAAGGATAAAAATTAATGTTTCTACCATTAATTCAGGGGTGCTTAAGGGTCAAAGCTGTATAACTGAGAGGAGACCTCCACATAGCCTTTAAAGGAATGCGGAGAACCGACCAGGGCTTCTGACCTAATGTCCAATCCTCACCTTCTCGTGGTGCACCCTGTTGGGTATCTACTTTGATACTGAATGAACGAGGATGGGCTGGCAATTTGGGATTTAGCCGACCAAATTGTATTTTTATTGGTTAAACCAAAATAAAAAATGATGGTACAATATGACAAAATTTCATGCCGGCTGGGGCGTCGCCCGGTTAAACAAGGCCCCCGTTGTTTTCGCCAGGGAACCAGGGCGAACAGCGAAAAGTCAGTTACTGGAACAAATCTGAAAACAAACCCCAACTCAACATCACCAGTGTTAAAGATCGGTACTATCAATGTAAGAAACCTGAATAGCAAAGAAATGGAGCTAGCTGAGGAATTAGATAAGTACCAGATCGACATAATAGGGGTGACTGAAACAAAAAAGACCAAAACTGGTGAGATCTATCTGAGCAATAAATACAAAATGTTATATTCAGGCAATGACAATCAAGGAAAAGAAGGAGTAGCCATAGTATTCAACACAAAATATGAGGCTAATCTTCTTGAATGGCAGTCAGTCTCAAGTAGAGTAATGTGGGCAAATATGAGAATGGGGAACTGGACAATGAGACTTATTTGTGCCTATGGTCCCACAGAAGGTTCTACTAAGGTAGAAGTGGAGGAATTTTTTGACGCTTTAGAAAAAGCAACTGACACAATGAAAAAGGAAAAGTTGGTCCTTGTTGGGGATCTAAATAGCAGAGTAAGAAATGATTGTGAGACATATAAAAATATTTTGGGAAAATTTGGAGAAAAGAGCAAAGCTAATAATAATGGCAAATATCTGTTGGATTTCTGCTCAGGACATGGACTGGTTATTACCAACACCATGTTCCAACATAAAAATGTACACAAATTCACATGGAGAGAAGAGGCTAGGAATAAGAAAAGTCTCATTGACTATGTTATTGTTGATAGTGATGTTTTCTCCCTGGTGCAGGACACCAGAGTGTACAGAGGATTTGAAATTGGAAGTGATCACTATTTAGTCTTGAGCAAAATTGAATTTCATATTGAAAAGAATGACATGTAAGAAAGTTTTAAAGCGAATAAAAGTTGAGCAGCTCTCAGATGTGAACTGTAGACTAAAATACAGAAAGATTATTGAAAAGAAAATGAAAGAGTTTGAGAAAAGGAATCAAACCTTGGAGATTCAGTGGCAAACTCTGAAGAAAACATTGATTGATTCTGCCAGAGAGGCATGTGGTGAGGTTGTGTGCAAAGATAAAAAAATCAGAACTCCCTGGTGGACACAGGAAGTTAAAGAGGCAGTGAAGGAAAAGAAGAAAGCATATCAAAAGTTCCTGGCAAATAAGTCAGCTTTTACTCTTACAGAATACAGAGACAAATGTAAGAAAGTTAAACAAAAGTCATGGGAGGACTTTGGCAAGAATATAGAAAATAAATATCAAGAAGGTGGCAAAATATTCTGGAGGTTGTTGAAGAAGCTTAGGAATGGAGGAAAGAGTGCTGTAAAAAGAGTTAGAGATGATAAAGGTGACATGAAAACAGGAGAAAAAGATATCCTTGAAGTATGGAGTAATTACTTTGAAAAACTGCTAAATGAAACAAGCAGTGATGACAGCACAGTGATAAAAAACACTGACCAGGCATGCAGTCAGGAATACATATCCATACTTGAGGTAGAAAAAGTCAAAGGCTTGAAATGTGGAAAGGCAGCAGGAGTAGATGATATTCGACCAGAAATGCTGAAGTATGGTGGTATAAAAGTCTTACAGTGGCTGCACTGCATAGTTCAGAAAGCCTGGACTGAGGGACGAATTCCCGATGATTGGAGTAGAGCTCTCATAGTACCCATATATAAAAAGGGAAATAAAACTGAATGTGAGAATTACAGAGGTATTTCCCTACTGAGTGTTCCTAGCAAGATCTATGCAAGTATACTTGAGAAACGGTTGAGAAGAATTGTGGAAGAAAAGCTTGGTGAAGAACAAGCTGGATTCAGGCGAAATAGAGGCTGTCAGGATCAGATCTTCACTTTACGACAAATAGTCGAGAAAGCATGGGAATATAACAAAGATCTGTATTTAAGTTTTGTCGATTTGGAAAAGGCATATGACAAGGTGCCAAGAGAGAAGCTATTCAACACGCTGCAGTTATATGGTGTCGATGGGGCATTATATCAAGCAATACTTAGTCTTTATTTGAGTTGTAAGTCAGCAGTTAGAATTGAAGGAAGTACAGGAAGATGGTTTAATGTTAAATCTGGTGTGAGACAAGGATGTACATTATCCCCTCTGTTATTCATTATCTATATGGATCACATTATGAAGGAAAGTGGTATTAAACCTGATATCAAAATTGGAGATGTTAATGTCAGCTCTTTGCTTTATGCGGATGATGTTATACTTCTAAATAAATCCGCTACAAGTCTGCAAGATTCTCTGACTAAATTGAATAGCTGTTGTAACAGATATGGTATGAAGGTCAGCAATAAAAAGACAAAGACAATGAAAATAGGCAGAATCATTGAAAATGTCAACTGTGTTGTGAATGGAGAACCTGTGGAACAAGTAAAACATTTCAGTTACTTAGTCATGATTTTTACTGAAGATGGTAAATTAAATATAGAAATCGACAACAGAATCAGCAAAGCTGGTATGGTGGGAAGTCAATTGAATAAATTCATATGGAATAAGAGAGAAATTAGTCAGAACACTAAATTAGCTGTATACAAGACAGTGTTCAAACCCGTTTTAACTTATGGATCCGAGAGCTGGGTCAGAAGTAAAACACTTGACCAAAGACTAGAGACCGCAGATATGAGAGTCCTGAGAAAGATTAGAGGCGTGAACAGATGGCATCAATTGCGATATCATATTAAAAATGAGGATATTAGGAAAGAACTTGACATTGTCAGCATCCAGGAATGCGTTAGCAGAGCTAATCTCAGGTGGTATGGTCACTTAAATAGAATGGGAGAGGAAAGATTAGCAAAACAAGTGTTCTCTGCCAGGTTGGCAGCAAAAAGACCCAGAGGAAGACCAAGATATAGGTGGATTGATACGGTACAAAGTGCCCTAGACGATAGAAATATAAGATCTGATAATGTTGGAGTCGTGACAAGTAACAGACTGATTTGGAGGAAAATTGTAGATAGGAAGTTAGTAATGATGTAATTTTTTCATGTAGTACTGTCATATCCTGTACACCCCTTGAGGGTACATGGCAGGAATTTCATGATGATGATGATGACCATTAATTCAAAAACAATGGAAAAGTAACTGTATAAGTGAAAATCAGTAAAGATGTCCATGTTTGATGGATATTTAGAAGGCTTAAATTTAGGAAAAAATATTATATTAGAAATCAGATATAAATCCATTTTCAAGATCTAACAATATTAGTCCTGGCAGACCAAACAAAAATTATAATAGGATGTTAGTAGTCATAAACAATCATGCACATACCCTCATAGGATCCCCTATGTTAAAAGGTACCTATAAGGAATCGAATATTCATCCATCTATTCACTAGACATCACATGCAGTATGGTTACTCAGTGATGTAACACAGCAGTCCACACCTGGTGGCCTGTTTTTTGCTTTTCTGGAGGCTTCAACACTCTAAAGACCAGTCACTCCATATACACCATCCTTCTATCTCATGATCATCAACCCCTTTACTAATTTTTCAGGAACTTTTTCTTCTACTGTTTTGAGAAGTCCTCCTTCCATTCTTTCAATATGTCCAAAGTATTTAAACTTTATTCTGTCAATATCCTTAATGAGCCTTAAAGTTCTACCAATCCTTTCTAGCAATCAACTCATTATCAAATTCCTGACATGTACTCTTAAGGGATATACAGAATATGATAGTGCTACATGAAAAACTTACATCATTACTAACTTCGTATCTACAAATTTCCTCCAAATCAATCTGTTACCTGTCAAGACTCCAAGATTATCACATCATTGGTCTTCATCTGGGTCTTTTTCCTGCCAACCTGGCAGAGAACACTTGTTTTGATAATCTTTCCATTCCAAATCTCAATAAGTGATCATACCACCTGATATTAGCTCTGCTAACACATTTCTGGAAGCAAACAATGTCAAGTTCCATCCTGATATTCTCATTTTTAATATTATAATGCCATTGATGCAATCTGTTCACGCCCCTAATCTTTCTTAGGACTCATATTTGTGGTCTCTAGTCTTCGGTCAAGTGTTTTACTTCTAACCCAGCTTTCAGATAAATAAGTTAAAATTGGTTTAACACTGTCTTGTATACAGCTAATTTAGTGTTTTGACTAATTTCTCTCTTATTCCATCAACTTTGTTAATACTGTTGTCTATTTCTATATTTAATTTACCATCTTCACTAAAAATCATGCCTAAGTAGCTGAAATGTTTTACTTGTTCTATAGGTTCTCCATTCACAATGCAGTTGATATTTTCAATACTTTGGCCTATTTTCATTGTCTTCGTCTTGTTATTGCTGACCTTCAATACCATATCTATTACAACAGTTATTCAATTTAGCCAAGGAATCTTGCAGACTTGTAGCGGATTCATTTAGAAGTAACATCATCTGCAGAAAGCAAAGAACTGACATTAACATTTCCAATTTTGATGTCATGTTTAATACCACTTTCCTTCAAAATGTGATCCATATAGATAACGAATAACAGAGGGGATGTCTGACACCAGATTTAACATTACACCATCTTCTTATACCTCCTTCAATTCTAAATTGCTGACTTACAACTCAAAGACTACATATTGCTTGATACAATGCTCCATTGACACTATACAACTGTAGCGATCTGAAGAGCTTTTCTCTTGGCTCCTTGTCATATGTCTTTTCCAGATCTACAAAACTTAAACACAGATCTTTGTTATATTCCTATAATTTCTCGACTATTTGTCGTAAAGTGAAGATCTGATCCTGACAACCTCTATTTGGCTTGAATTCAGCTTATTCTTCACCAAGCTTTTCTTCCACAATCCTTCTCAATTTCTTAAGTATACTTGCATAAATCTTACCAGGAACACTCAGTAGGGAAATACCTCTAATTCTTACATTCAATTTTATTTCCCTTTTTATATATATATGGGTACTATGAGAGCTCTGCTTCAATCATCTGGAATTCATCCCTCTATCCAGGCCTTCTGAACTATGCAGTGCAGCCACTGTAAGACTTTTATACCTCCATACTTGAGCATTTCTGGTTAAATATCATCTACTCCAGCTGCCTTTCCACATTGTATGGATATGTATTCCTGATTGCATGCCTGATCGGTGCTTTTTATCACTGTGCTGTCATCACTGCTAGTTTCATTTAGCAATTTTTCAAACTAATTACTCCATACTTCAAGGATATCTTTTTCTCCAGTTTTCATATCACCTTTATCATCTCTAATTCCTTTTACAGCACTCTTTCCTCCATTTCTGAGCTTTTTCAACAACCTCCACAATATCTTGCTGCCACCTTGATATTTATTTTCTATGTTCTTACCAGTCTTCCCATGACTTTTGTTTAGTTAGTTTTGCAGTGTTTAGCTTTCTTACATGTCTCTGTATTCTCTAAGAGCACAAGCTGACTTATTTGCCAGGAACTTTTGATATGCTTTCTTCTTTTCCTTCACTGCCTCCTTAACTTCCTGTGTCTACCATTTCTATCCTTGCAGACAACCTCACCACATGCTTCTCTGGATGAATCAATATTTTCTTCATGGCTTGCCATGGAGTAATGTTTGTGTAATTTAGTCAACAGTTCATATCTGAGAGCTGCTCAACTTTTATTTGCTTCAAAACTTTCTTATAGTTCTTTTCAATATGAAATTCAATTTTATCCTGCTCAAGACTAAATAGTGATCACTTCCAATTTCAAATCCTCTGTAAACTCTAGTGTTCTACACCAGTGAGAAAACATCACTATCAACAATAATATAGTCAATGAGAATTTTTTTCCTGGCCTCTTCTCTGCATGTGAATTTGTGTACATTTTTATATTGTAACATTGTGTTAGTAATAACCAGTCCATGTCCTGAGCAGAAATCCAACAGGCATTTGCCATTATTATTAGTCTCATTATTATCATTATTATAATTGCTGTTATTACTTTCCCAGTCATCAACTCTTATATTTGAAAACAAGAATGACAAGAGGAAAAACAGGTCTCTGTGGATTGTGTATGGGTATGCATACATGCTCATTTTTTATTATTATTATTATTTTTTCCTTCTTGGAGAAGTCAATAAATGCAATTAAGTCAGATATGAATGGTTTTGTCTATGAATATGCTAAAGAAGTCATGTTAGAGGATTGAGTAAGTAAAAACAGCATGGGGAAAGTTATGTTTAAAATGTTCTAGTAATTAATGCCACAGTAACTTCTCTACAGCTCACTGCTTTCTACATTATCAATGAAATGTACTATACCATAAAAGACTATGTTTACAGGCAAAGGTTTATTTGTTAGTAACAAGAAAAATATATCGATTGTTGGCAGGATTTTAATGCTGCTAATACTATTTTTATACCACTGCTAGTGATTATTTCTCATTACCCATAAAAAAAATGTTTGTATTTACGGTTAAAAGAACTACAGGTAAAAACGTTTGGCTTATGTAATTTTATGCTGCACTGACAACAGGATGAAAGGTAATGTAAATGTGCTATAAGTTAAAAAAAATAATGTACACACTAAGTATCCTTGAGAGTAGCAACACCAAAAGTGAAATACATGGAAGTGGATATGAGATTAGTAAAAGTTGGATAGGTGAAAAATTGTCAAGATAGCAGCAGCAAGCATATGGGAAGTGGTATCTCAAAAGATTACCAGTGTAGTGTTGTAAGGGCTTTGGGGCCATTATTGTATAATGTATAATTGAGATAGCCTTAGCTAAAGATGTGCAGCTATTTGCTGCACATCAAGAAATACTACTGGGAGTAGAGTAGATGTAGTCTTGTAGAAAGATCTCAATAGAGTGAGTGGGCAGAGATATCAGTTTCATGTTGCATGCAAATGTAAGGTCTTAAAATTGGGGGTACAGAGAATATAATTAATGGCAAAATACTGAAGGCTGAAGATATGATTGATTTGGGAATAATTGTGAATGTCTATTGAAGATTAAGTCACACTGCTGAAATGGTAAGATTACAATGAATTATGATAATGATGAAGAGAACTTTGGCATGAATAAGCAAATTGGTTACGGTTCTCTTGTATAAGGCCTTAATCAGGCTGCACCCAAACTACTCTGTGTAGATTTGATTGCCTGATTTTCAAGGGGATAAGGATATATTAAAGAGGGTTCAAAGAAAGTTTACTAAGTCAGTGGGAGCCAGGCTAGAAATACCAAGATTTGGTAATACAGAGCTTATAAGTATTTTACCAGAACAAGTTACCATAAGGTGTTTTAACCTTATTAAATAAAAATCTCAGGAGGAGATATAAATGTAGAAAGTATTTTACCTTAGGTATAATAAATGTTAAAAATACCAAGCTATTTTTAAACCTGGTTTTACTCCATTTCCCAAGTAAACAAACAGACAAACAAGTCAAGTTTGCACCTGCACGTATTGGAAGTCTAGCTGACCCTCAAAGTAGTGCAAGACCAAGGCAACTCTTGGTAAACGTAGAATAAGCTCTGATCACTAATCTTAATATTTACCCTTAATGCAAAGCACATCTCCTGGAGGAGATGTATGATGTTTTGCATTAAAGGCAAGGGGGCCACTACCCAGACCGGTTTCGACCTTTATTGAGGTCTCATCAGTGGGAGCCAGGCTAAGTCAGTTTCAGGTTTCAGACACATTGGTAGTTTTGCATGCACGTGCCTTCTGCAATGAGTGTTTTGACCCCATGGAGTCTAACGTTAATAAGTTTACCATGTTTCCTTTACAACATTCCCTTAGATTGCTTGAAATTAATTCATTATTTTACGTAATAATTAAAGACTAATAAAAATGCAATTAAACATATTTCCAAAACTTCTTATAGGATATAGAATCTTGTTTTATGCACCAAAAAATTGAATATAAAACTTTATTCAACTTTATCCTCAGAACATGAACAAATTTAGGCAGCACTCATAAATTTTTAAATCGGCCAAATACTTAATCTGTGCTATCTATTCGTTTCTTTTATTAAAACATACCTCAATGGATCTAGTAATATAACAAAAAATCAGAAATAAAAAAAAAAACTTTTGGAGGTTTCAAGAATAATAATAATAATAAAACTTTCACCAGTATTAAATTACTGCTACTTGATTGTTCCTGTTAACTCCAGGTGAGGAAAAAATTATATTTACACACATAATGAAGTAGCTATGGCAGTTTTAAACATCAGCATATATATAAGTCTCAAACGTTCCATACAACTACACGCATAAGCGCGCGCACGCACACAAATAACTTATGTACACAGGAAGCTAACAATCAATGTATCCCAAAACGCAGATTACATGAAATATACATATATATGATAAATGTGATATGATAATAATGATAAACAGCTATAAAACCTTAAAATCTGAAGTACACTTAAAACCAGGGAATGAAATCGCATGAGGAATGAGAAAGCATTCGAATCAATTAGACTTTAATTACGTTCAAATTTACGTCGTTTCAGTTACTTACTTCAAATGCTTCAGACTTCTTTATGCGTATATATAAATATACATATATATACGTACATGTACAAATTACAAAACTAAACACTCAAGCAAAATAAATTCACCTCTCCAGCAAACACACAATAGCTCCACAAAGACCAAAAAGCCAAGAAGTATCAACCACTAAGAAACAGACAGCCCGAAGTAAATTTCGCGCCCTCTACAATTTCTGATTTGAAGTCCCTTCGCCATATTACCAATTTTGATAATTACACGAGAATTCTTTGAAACTAAAATGCTTATACAGTACCATCTTATTTGAACAAACCATTGAAAGAAGAGACTAAAAAAAAAAAAAGTTTTTCATGATCAGTGGAAATGCCATTAAAAGAGGCACGCTACTGCATTCTAATCTACCATAAACATATAAACACAGTGCTCATCAAATTATTGTCAAAGTTAAAAAATATAATTTTTTACAAGAATGCATTGCAGATACCGAAGTTATCTTTATTGCACTGAGTAGGAAACGTCTAGCTGGCATAGCAGTTAGTTTTTCTGCTAAGTTACTTGCCAATGATAGCCTGTATAACCATGTTGTGATATCCACAACGATAAATTTACAGAAGGAAGACATTATAGGATCAAATCAAATCATATATTCGAGGAATTTGATTACGGTGTTTGTTGCGTTTCGAAGTAGCAAGTAAAGCTTAACGCGAAAAAAAAAAAAAATTGAATCCTGCAACACAGTAAATTCGACCATACATACTAAAAATGTAAAATGAACTACTTAGCATTAGGAATTGCGTATCATATCTAAAAGCATAGATGCTGTTTTTATCATCGTATTATGAAAATCGCTTCCGTCCAGACATCCAAAACGGTAGGGCCAGAAAAAGTGGCATGTACTCGTTTTGTGGAACACAAAATCATTAGAGTATTTATGCGTTTATTTCATATTAATAATATTAGGAGTTGATATATTTTCAAAATCGCAAATTTTAGCAATAGATTTCACCATTCATAATAAAAAGAAAGATTGAGAGAATTCACCTAGCGTTAACGTTTGAGAGTCAAAATGGATAACTAAGAGAAGTGCAACAGACCATGGCTTCAGACCAACTGCTCCATATGAACCTTCTTCGTGTGCCTTCATGTGCCACGGATACGACTAATACATAAACAAACGTCATGCTGGCAGAAATATCATCCAAGTAAACAAGGCCAATAGTGTCTCTCATGAAACAGGAAAGAGGTAATTACCGGGTTAACCGCAAATTCAAGGATTGGATATTATTATTATTATTATTATTATTATTATTATTATTATTAAGAGAGACCTCCAGGGAGTCAGGGATTCATTGGCACATTTTTTCTCCTCTTAGGACCTCTTTCTCTGCTTCCTATTTGACAAAATCATTGTTGAATGAGACGTAGGCTGATATTGACGAGGCATGAAGTGTTCAAAGAATTCAGCGTGGAGGTAGTCATTTAAATGATCTGTGATATCCATTCCCAGAAGGTGAATCTGGATGAAATGTTTAAGAATTTGATGGTTATATTCTGGAAGAGGAGGATCATCTAGAGATGATATCAGTCTGAGAATCAAAGCCTCTTCTTCAACAGCAGGATGGTGGCTGGAAGATGGAGAGGCACGGATAGGAGATACGGAGATATTACCTGTTCTTCCTACCTGTGGCGGATGGGCTGCCAATCCAAGGATCTTAATCCGAACGCCTTAAATAAAGTCTCATTGGTTTTCTTTATCCCTCGAGCCATCAACTCGATCTCATGAGTGGCGAGGATCTTTTCTTCTTCAGCAGTCCCTCGTGCTTTGACGCGCTCTGTTCTTATTGCAGCGTTGGCTTCTTCGGGATGTTTCGAGGTGCGATGCACGCCGAGGCCATCTGCGGTAGAGAATGCACGATCGCAGACCTGACATATGAAGTGTCTGAGATTGAGAACTGCTTGCCCTCCAAAACAAGCATGATGAAAACTTGAATAAATGGGTTGATGACCGTCTTTGCAGAGCTTTCTTTTAACCTTCTTCCTGAGGACGCCACTGGGATGGGTGGCAGGATCATCTCCCAACAAGAAACAGACATCTGAATAATATCCACGATAATATTCTATAATGCAAAGACATATTCTCCAATTTATTTATCAGTCTTCCATGCTGTATTCTGTCAAAATTTCAGCAATGTTCAAAAGTATCAAGGTTTATTCATTTCCCTTGTCTAGTTCAATGGTGACATTGTTATAGAATGTGAGAATATTACTAAAACATGACCTTCCCTTAGTAAACCTATGTTTCTCATTGCAAAGTAGAGACTCACTGTCAACCCATTCTTGAATGCGAGCCGTGACCAATTTTTCCAAACTCTTCACCACCACCACCACTCCTGGCATACTAATTGGTCGATAGTTGGATACACCGGTCTTTGAACCACCCTTGTGCAATGGAATTGCCATGCATTCTTTCTTGTTCTGAGACTCATTAAACATATTGGTCAAAGGAATAGCCAGTACAGCTGAACACTCTTTTAGCACACGTCCTGGTATCCCATAAGTGCCTATTGCTGAATTCTTATTCAGCAATAGCTATATTGAATTCTTATTCAGTTTGAGACACATCTCTAATATCTCGTTCTCATACTCCTGAGTTTCTTCATCCAGTGAAGAGGTAGTAGTGAGCTCAATGTAGCGTACTTCAGGTTGATAGCTTTTAACAAAATGGACACTCATTAGTTGAACAACCTCTTCTGCATATGTAAGCCTCACGCCATCTACATTTAGAAGAGTTATTCTTTCTTTAATTTGAAGCATATCGACAGACTTTTTGTCGGTTTTCTTTAGCACGCAGGGCCAGTTTCTTTTCATACTCAGACTTTGCTTTCCATATAACAATTGTGACTATTCTAGCCTGCTGCTTATAATTTTCATAATGGACATCATTCTTATGCACATGGTATTCGTTCCACATCATCGTTTTCTTACGAATCTCTTGCTCAATAAGATTTCACATCCATTTGACTCCTAGCCTATTTATTCTTGGAACTCTCGGGACATATTCTGATATCGCATAATTTAAGCATTATTTAAATGCTTCCCATGCACTGTCGATATTCTTCCGATCCAGCAATCAATCCCATTCCACTGAACTCAATATACCTCTCAGTTGGTCATAATTTCCTGATTTGTAGTTCAGCATGTAACCTTTTCTGAATGGAACATTCACAAACTTATTCATTTCCCAAGTGTGTACCGCATTATCGCTGTCACCAACCGGAGGCAGAATAGTTAGGTGTTTAACTAAAACGCCCTCTGACACTATAATCAAATCTAACTCTTTTTGACCTCAAGTTTCTTGCGTCACATGCTGCTTGAGGAAATCCCACAACAGCTCATCAAATGCATTTTCATTCTTCTCATGAGATTCTATTGCTACTCAATCAATATATGAATAAGTCTTTTTCTATTTGGTGATGCATTTGGTCATCACCCTCAATCGATCCACCAGGTCTGTATCAACACCCCACTATATAATTGTTCTTGTTATATTCCACCACACACCAAGTGGTTTCAAGGCATATCATTAACAGCATTCCATCTAATCTCCTATCCTCGCTATCCTTTCTTAAAATACTGTACCTTTTACACAGGATACCAGTATATTTGTCTGATTCTGATAGCGAGGTCCCACTAATGCCTACAATCTGATATCACGACATATTGACTAAGGTGACAAACTGTAACCCTTTGTTTCTAGTAGAAAAATCTTTCTCTTACATTAAATTTCAACGGACTTCGCTTCTAAATTCAAAGATATAAAGCTGAAGAATTCAGATATCACGGCAAGCTTTGATGTTGTTGCACTTTTTACAAATGCCACAACATCAAACGTAAGATGTTCTCAGTGTTTTAAAAAACAAGATCTCTATAAGGAATTTTAATCTCCTCTCACACTGTATTAGTTTGGGGTATTTTAAGTTCGAAGAGAAAATTTATAAACAGAGAACAAAGGACTAGCTATGGGTAACCCCTGTCTCCAATACTGGCCAACATTTTCTTTGAGGACTTCGCGGAAAAAACCATCTCTAGAGCAACATTAAAACCTAGAACATGGTGTAGAGAATCTTCACATCTTCCTAAAGCATTTAAACAACTTCCACCAAGACATACAATTTACTGTCGAAATAGAAGAAAACGGTTCCCTTTCATTTCTAGACATAAAGCTTAGTAAGATGTCTTATTCTTTAAGGATCTCAAACTTTAGGAAATCAACACACACGGATAGATACCTACATGCATCCTCACATCACTATCCCACACAAAAGTTAAGTATCATTTCCACATCAGCTCACCGTGCTAGCTCAGTATTGATCGATGAAGAACTAAAAAATGAACGAAAATATCTAGAAAGAAAAGAACTATCTTAAATAATGGATACTCTTCCAAAAACATTAAGAGGCAACTATACCAGCGCTGTCGAAACAGCACAGAGATCTCTAACAACTCCAAGAGTTATATTTCTTTACCGCACTTAAGCTCGCTCTCCTTTTGAAAAAATTTGAAAAACTTTAATATAAAAATCGTGTTTTTCAACTCTTCCAAAACTAAGGTCTGTTCTATGCCACCCAAAACAAGCTCATAACCATCTTCAGTTCCCCTGTATATGTAACATAATATCTCATTGTGGGAGGCGAGAAGTCAATTCTCCTATGGCTAGAGAAACATCAGAGTAACATTTCAATCAATAAAATCAGAGCAAATGCTCTCTCAAGTCACGTCTTATTTTCAGTGAACACAAACGATGAACGCCACCAACACAGAGTAGATTGGAACGCAACATCAAACGTCTATATTTGTCACGATGAAGTGGAAAGACGCATAGTTGAATCCAAAGAAATTGTCCTAGACCCTTCTCACATTAACAGCAACCTCCGTTATAGTCTACCTGACTCGCATAGTTTTGCCATTAGATACTGGCTTACGCGTGAACTTATAGGCTTGCATTTGCACAACAATAGAACTACGGAACGGACTATAACGACAATTCAAACTTAACTTCAGTTTACAAGTCTGTTATTATAATGGCCCAGTGTTTTTTTTTGGGGTTTTTTTTAATTTCCTTTAAGTGTTAACATGGCTATGTTACATTCTTCTCATGAGATTTTACTGCTACCCAATCAATATTTGGATAATTAAAGTCTCTCATTGTGATTCCTCTTTTCGCACTCATCGTCGCTATTTGGTGATGCATGTCTTCATCACTGGCAACAGATCCACCAAGTCTGTTACAATACCCCACTACTATGTAATTGATCTTGTTAGATTCCACCTCATATCAGATGGCTTCAAATTCTCTGCCACATGAAATACTGTTAGTAGTAGTACTACAATCATGATTAGCGGCACGTTCCCTCCTCTGCTATCTGTCTATCTTTCCAAAATACTCTACACTTACTATGTCAGATTCTGATAGCTAGGTCTAGCTAAATATCTTAGATATAACTCTATAGATGAATCTTTTGCAGTGGTAGGTAGATATTTGGTGCCACAATAGCTTAAATGGAAGTATAATGGACATAGTTCCTTTAGGCTGGAAAAGTCCATAATTCAATCCCCATCATGAAAGGAAAATCTTTTATGGTATTTTTTTTAACTGATGATGAGCTAGCCGATCTCAAATAGAGTTTTTTTCCAGAAACTCGAGTTTTTCTTCCCATGCAGAAGGAGATTGGCTAGCGAACATAATTTACTGAAAAAAAGAACTATTTACATATTTTTATATAAGTAGTGAAGAGCGTGGTTTGTTTGGAGTGCCTTAAAGGAATAAGTCTTGGAGTAATTCTACATGATCTTAATAATAACCATATTGTTTTCAAGGAATCCTGAGTCATTTCCTGTAATATATTTCAAACCGCAGAGGCTCTACCCAAATGTTCCATAGACGATTATTTTGTAAGGATGTTTGTTCAGATCTTTTGTTAATGTCTGAGATTTATTTTTGCAAGAATGCAAGTTTAAATATAATTGAAGTCTTCACAGTGACATATCCAATAAAAATCCTTTGTATAAAGATAGAACAAGTCTATAATTCAGATTTTCTAAATTAAATTTGATTTCATGAAAGAAAAAACATCACTTACAAATATTATTATTATTATTATTATTATTATTATTTGACACCTCCAGGGAGTCCAAAGACTCATCTATATAATCAAAAGTGCAAATATCTATTCGCACTTTTGTCAGAATGCGAAAGTTGAGGTACAATCACTACAGAACATTTTTAACCAGGTGGCCTTTGCAAGCTCTGATATTGTTTGTTAGAGAATGCCAAATTTAGAATACTATGATTTTCACCTTATCTGATTTAAGTAGATATTATTCCCACCATTCATCTACTTCATTTACTACCCTCTAAATTCAGGAAAATGGTAGGAATCTGTCCTTTCCAATTTATCTCTTTCTGCAATCTAATTTCCTCAACAATAAAGTTATTTTCCTTGTAGGTGGACCTTCCATAACTTTGATTGATTTCCAATAGCATAAGCAAGATGAAAGCGGTAGATATATTCCATATAAGCAATATTCTAATAGAGATTTGTGCCTGTGTAGCCCAGTGGAAGTGACGTGTGCCATCCCTGGTGCTAAATCGCCCGGAGAGACTCGTTTCCGGGGGAACCCGCTCTCTTGGGGGGGTCCCCCCCTCCTGAAACTCGTGTTCTAGTAAACTCAAGAAAATCGACCATGCAACTCACATTATGTTCAGACAGTATACATAGTGTTAAGATGCGGACTTTGTCAGTCGCATCTCTTCAGCATTCACGATGTATAATTATTGCTAGTCTTGGGTCAGCTAGCTCTGATTTTTCCGGAAACTCGAGTTTTTCTTCTCATGCAGAGGCAAATGGGCTAGCGAACATAATTTACAGAAAAAAAAAAGAACTACCTGTGGAGATTGGACTTTCCCCTCAGGCTCCAAAAGTTAGATGGGGCAGAAACGGCCTGGCATACTTCCTATACGGGAATAAAAGACGTTAGCTGATTTTTTTCTAATACAAATCATTCTTCTGCCTGCATTCCACAACCTCCAGAAGAGGAACTACTGAATTTTTGGGAGAATGCCACCCTCCCATCTTTGTCTCATTACATTGGATAACTACAAGAATTTCGCCTTTTTCTTCCACAATCAGATGGCTGCTTTCAATTATCAATCTCTACACCTGGTATGAGCAAATATCATGTAGTAACCACAGATCTACCATGGCAGTTAAATGCATCAAGCACTTCAGCTTCATACTAGTGTCATTTAGCAAGAAAAAGATGTCAGAAATATCTTTAAATAACCTAGATCTATGGTCTTCTGGTTATAGATTCTGAGTGTATTCGGTGCTCTAGGACACAAATCCCTATCATGTCTGTATTCTTTTATAGACAGCTGGCACTTATCTCAATATGGAAGAAAGCAAAGTCTAACCTATGCCAGAAAACAAAACAAACAAAAAACAAATAGAAATCTGCCATCATCCCATTGATCCATCACCCTCAAACTCAGTTATCTTAAAAATAATGTTCATCTACATTTAACTTTTCCACTACCTAGAGGCCTATTAGTTAATCAACAACAGGATTGATTCTGTCACTACAGATCGATAACAGAGGTCTTAACCTACACCATCTATCACTGCACACGTGCTGTTTGCCTGGGCCGGATTTAGACTTGCTGAGGCCCTAAGCTATACAAAACCCAGAAGCCCCTACTGTTTTAAATTACATCAGCTGGTCTTTTTGTTTTTTTATTTGAGACCCTGGTAGATTGTGAGGCCCTAAGCTGTAGCTTTTTTAGCTTATACGTAAATCTGGCACTGGTTGTTGCCCTTGACATTTCCAGAACGTTTGAATGTAACTGGAATCACAGCCTGCTATCCTTTAGTCTGCTTTTCATCCCCACTTTCACTCTGGTCATTCCTTCCATATCATGATGAATGGCTTCTTCTCATTGAGATTATCCATAATTCTGTCGTTTTACTGGTGATAGTATCTTTATATCTCCTTATTATCTGATAAATCCTGATGCACACAAACACCCAAATCTTATACAATCAACTTTAAAATGGTGATCTCGATACATTCCTCAAGGAAGTGAGGATAACCATGAAAATATAGCCATGCCTTATTGTATAACACACTTCCTCTCATCTTCAGTAATACACAAATCAATGTTTTAGCGCTATCTAACTTTTGGAGACTGAATCTCCACTGGTAGCCAATCAGAGATAGCTGGCCCAAGATTATCACTAATTAATCAATACGCAGTAAAGAAGGTGGGTAGAAAGTGTCGCCATCTTGTGGTCTCTAACCCTAACACAATATTTTTAACGTTTGAAAATAGTATGGATTTGACTGCCGATTTTCTTGAGTTTATGGGACGAAAAATCCGAGTTTTCTTGAGAAAAAAACCTGCTTACCCATACCATAGATCGACTAACTCGGGAACCAGTCGAAAAAAAAAGGCTTAGAAAATGTTCTTCAAATCTAGTGCAGTCAAGCACCATTAGAGTGCAAACGCCACTTCCAGTGAGCTACAGGCCCATCACATAACTATACCTGTTTCCCTGGATCTTTCGTAGTGTTTCCTCCTACTAGTTCAGCTACGACCGAGACGTTGGAGTACACACATGCCGTATGACTCATTCCTTTGTACAAAATTGTACAAACCTTGTACAAAATTCTGCTATCTCCCTGCATGATGCATGTTGCACTGAGTGAAATCAAAAAATGTGTTAAAAATAAATCAGCTGATGCCTTTTATTCCCTTATAAGGAGTAGGGGAGACGTTTTTAACCCTATCTAACTTTTGGAGATTAAGTAGGCAGTTCAATCTTCATCAGTAGCCAACCAGAGATAGCTAACCCATGACTAATCACTAATTGTATGCGGTCACCTATGAAGATACTTGCAAAGAAGTGCTGCCATCTCTTGGTACCTAACCCTAACAGGATATGTTATTGTCTGAAATAATATGGGTTCTATAGTCGATTTTCTTTACAGGACGAATATTCCGAGTTTCCAGGAGAAAAAACCCGCTTGCTCGTGCCAAAGATTGACTAACTTGGGAACCGGTCGAAGATATGTTTAAAAAAAATTTCCTCCAGTTGATGACTAGACTTGAACTGAAGTCTTACTTCGAGTGACCTAGCACAGAGGGTGCAAGCGTCACTTCCACTGAGCACTGAGCGAAATATATAGTAATATTTAATTAGTTCTAGTTTCTTTATATGGATGAAGCCGTTATTTTAAAATAATATTACCAGGAGGGTTCTTCCATCTCCTGTGTGTGCAATTAATATAAACTGCTTTGCCCGATGGAATTTATGGAATTTAAATGCAATTAGTATTTAAGATTTTTAATAAAATTTGTTGATCATCTAAACTTGTTCGAAATATTTTTGATCAAGTTTAGATGAAAATTATGATGAGAGTTATGATGAAATATTTCTAAACAGATTATTATATACTAAATATCCCACTGCCAACAGCACATTCTAAAAATAAGCTTAGGTTTACTAAGTTACTGAATGATGTGACTAATGTAAAATACTCTTATTTTATATCCACATGTATTTCAATGCTTTATATTTCATTTCATATTGTGAAGAATTATTCTTAAGCCCACTTTAGACTAAACATTTCCAGCTAATCAGTAAAATGGCATGCTTTTTCCTGATATATACAAGTACCATGTTCGTGTGTTGAGGTTTAAGTGCTGTGAAGAATTCATGTTGGAGGTTTAATGGAATATTATTAGAACTGAGAAAGGATTAAAACTAATTTTAATGCTTCCAATATTTCATCTGTCACAGAGACTTCAAGGATTAGAAATAACTTTTTGTAATAACACACACACACACAAATACAATACAATGATAAGTAAAACACGTGAGTGAAACTAAAGTCCTATATAGGTGGTGCGCCCTCTATGGGCATGTGCAGGTGGCCTAGGATCTAAAGAAGGATCTCTGATAATTAATGTTTCCGAAATTTTGAGAAGTTTTATGTAACCGTATTTGTTTAAATTAGGTTGATTCCTGAGTCCAAATGCATTTTCAAAAAACAGTCTTTCTTTTTTGAATTTACTACGGGAGCATGGTTTTTTTTTTTCAGGAAATCCTGTGGGTTGTATCTAAAACATGGTCTGCAAGGGTACATTGATCATAATCGTGATTGCAGATGTTAGACTTGTGTACTTCTAACCAGATGGTTGCTGATCTGCCTGTATGTGCGAAGTAAGTCAGCTTACAGGAACAAGGTACTCTATATACTCCAAGCACTGACAGACCAGGGAGCTGATCTTTGGTGGAACGGATAAGGGTAGTAAGTTTATGGTGAGGACTTAAACGCTATATGGAGGTTGTACTTTTTTTAACGACCTGGTTATTTTTTCTGATGTGCCACGGATGTAAAGTATGGTTATGTCATTTCTGAAGTCCTCCTGAAGAGATGGTAAGGGAATGCGGAAGGAATTGATTATTTTTTAAATTCTGTAATCGCTGTAGCCATTGGAATGGAAGGTGTTGTGTATGTGTTTGAGTTCGGTTGAAATGGCGGTTTCACTGGAACAAAGATTGTGGATTCTATTGGTTAGATGTTTTAATAAAGCCATATTGTTGAGAGGGGTGGTGGTGGGAGAGTTTGTGAAAGTATCTGCCTTTATGAGTAGGTTTTCTATATACAGAGAAAGAAAGTTACCATTAGGAAGGCATGTTACTAAGGTGTCTAGGAAGGGTAAACTATTGTGATTTTCCTTTTTCCATCGTAAACTGGATTCCTGGATGTAGGCTATTGTGGTGAATGAGGAAGGAGTCTAATGTGTTTGGGTCATGAGGTCAAATAGAGAACACATCATCTATGTATCTTAGCCAGATAGAAGATTTTAGAGGGGATGAGTCTATGTCTTATTCCTCAAATTTTTCCATGTAAAATATTCCATGAATATTCCATTAAACCTCCAACATGAGTATTTTGTCCATAGAGAATCAATACATAAGATGTTTTCTTTAGAAGTTTGACAAAATTTCTGAAAAGTGTTGAAGAAATTCAAACAACAGAGCGATCCCATGTACAAAAGGAGGGGAAAACTACCAGCACACAGAAGACAGAGACTGCATTCACTCATAAGTACATGGACGACTATTTAAATTTTGGTTTCATACAATGCCTTCACAGTGACCGATTGATACGATCTCAATATATTATTTGTGCTACTGATCTGCGAAAGGAAGCCATCACGATATACCCGCCATCTGAATATAAAATATTTCGATCTAGTCAACAAACCCATTGGATTCTTTATACGTAAAAGACATGCACTTAAAATAGAAAAGAAAATTATTTCCCAAACTTCAACCACTGACACTGCACTTCTGACGGTATCCTATTTAATATCATTACAGATAGCTAAATGTAAAAAAACGTATTCCGTTGGGAATGAACTCATTAAGCCTTCTTTGATTGAAGTATTAGGCCAGTCTGCGGCAAGTAAAATAAAAGTCACCCAGTTGTCGAATGAAAGGCGGATACCTGAAATGGCAGAAGATACAGAAACGCAACTCAGTGAAAAAAATTAAAAAAGCAAAATTGTTATCATTACAACTGAAACGAATCTACAGATATTCAGAACAACAGCATATTACTGACGTATGTACAATATATTGACCATGATAAAAGTGACATGAAGGAAGACATTTTAGGTGTTTCTGAATTACCTACACACACTTCCAGCAGTGAAAATTCCAAAGTTTTAGATGGTTTCATTGTAGAGAGAGAAGTCTCGAATGGAAAAATTGCGTTGGCGATTGTATCGAAGGCGCTGCCTGTCTTAAAGGTAAAAATTCAGGTTTAGTCAGTAAAATTAAGGATACAGCGGGCAATAACTTATTGTCAACGCATTGCTATATTCATAGGCAAAACCTGGACTCAAAAAATTTGTGTCACCTGAGCTTAATGAAGTCCTGTCAATTAATTATTATATAAAAAAACAGTGCTTTAAATACAAGACTGTTAAAAGTATTGTGCGATGAAATGGGATATGATCATCAAAATCTTCTTTCCATTCGGAAGTTCGTTGGCTGTTCGGCGGTGAAGTTCTCAAGAGATTATATGAACTCTGAAAGGAAGTTGAGCTGTTTCTAATTCATAAAGAAAAGTGACCTATCCCATTATTTCCAGGATAAGAAATGGGTAGCCATGCTGGTATATCTCAGCGACATATTTTCTCACACGAACGATTTGAATTTAAAACTTCAAGGTCCAGATACAACAATATTCAATGCTTGGAACAAGTTCGAATAATTTAAAAGGAAACTCAAACTCTGGTTGAATATGATTGCAGAAAGAAATAATGAAATGTTTCAGTCTTACTCAGATTATATTATGGAAGTAGATGATTTTTTTCACAGAATTCAGTTTCTGATATCATTGCAGACTACTTGAAGATCTTGTTGTCGTTTGAAAAGTATTATCCCGACCATGAAGGCCCCCGGAGGCTAAATATATGGATAGTGAACTCCTTTCAAATAGACTTTTTGAAACTGCATTTTCTGCCATTAATGTGCTTAAAACGAAACAGAGGAACCGCCTGCAACTTGCCGATTGCTTCCGTTTGGCTATAACTTCAATTCATCCCAGAATTAATAAGCTAACGGACAATAAACAGCAACAAAAATTTCACTAGACTAACTAAAACCTTCAAAAACTCAGTTGTAATAAAAGAAACTAAGTTTAACTTTTTCATTAACTTATAATTGCTGTGTTAAAGTACTACGTTTTTAAATTCAAAATATTCATTAGTGTTTAGAATTGAGAGATTCATACATTTTTATTTACTAAATTACTTACTTTGCATATATATAAATATTTGGCGTGTGTATGTGATAATAAGTGTTTCGCCGGCAAGTTGACATCCATCTGCTGTTTCCCCAGCTCAGTTGACTTCTAATGGTTAGTTACAATGCATTAATATTTTTCTCTCTGCCGTTTTTTTTTATTTTTATTTTTAAACCAACATCATTAAAATGAATTTAATAATACAATAATCAAATTTACACTGAATAATATTATAAATTTTTGGTGATCTGAATGGGATAAGTCAATGAAAATCAGCACAAATTAATTTAATTATGTTGTTCTGAGGAAAGTACAATATGCTACAAGATTTCATTAGTCCAGTGATTGATAACTAATTTAAATGTAATTTTATATTTGTCAACATGACACATTGTATACATAAGTGTATTAATACTCTTTATGATAATGCAATAATTAATTATTAATACTTATGTTAGTTTAATGTATGAACTTTAAAAAAATTGGAAAGGTATTTACGAGTAAATTTGTTGGGACCAAGCCGTTGTCAAATAAAAAAATAATTTACCGGGCCGCGGTCTCACAAAGGTTGAGAACCACTAATCCAGAGGATTTCCCATAAACTATTTCAACTGCTTCTTCAACCGTTAGATAGAGGTTGAAGTTGCAATTTAGTTCTTTGTAAACAGAATATTTCAACCTGAAAAAAACCTATATTTTGTTCGCGGAATAATTTATTCTGCATGTTTCTTCTTCAAGTGAAAAATCTTCAAATAGAAAACGATGCAAGGAAATAAAGTTTGAATTTTAGAAGCTGATATAATTTTATGCCATTGTTTTAACTACTCCCATTTCCCTTTTCTGGAGGAACAGAGAGAGAACCAAAAAAAAAAAAAAGAGGCAATGTTAAAGTTAATATATTTAAATGAACAGAAAATGATTGGACTTTCTAAAATAAAAAGGTTTCTTTCTTTTCTTTTAGCTCTACAACCCTTTATAGGTTTTGGCTTGCTTCACAATATTTTTCCATTCTACTCCATTCAGTGGGGTACTTTTCCAATTCTTAACTTGAAGAATTCCAAGGTCTTTCTCAACCTCATCTAACCATCTCTTTTTAGGTCTGCGTCTTCTATGTCCAACTTTCTTCCTACTTTCTTCCATCCTTTCTAAGTGGCCTATCCATGCTATTCTTTGTGCCTTAAGAAATCTAACAATATCTTCTCCATTTATTAATTCATTCATTTCACTATTTGTTCTTATTCTCCAATTGTCATTCTTCTCTTTCAATGGTCCATAAATTTTTCTCATTATTTTCCTTTCAAAAATTATGAACCCATTCTCTTCTGTTTGAGGTAGAGTCCATGATTCACATTCATGTGTTATTACTGGTCTAATAATCGATTTATAAATTTTTAGTTTAGAATTCTTATCTATAATTTTACTATCCAATAATCCTCTATGCATGTGATAGCATTTATTACCCGCTATTATTCTAGTATTTTTTTTCCTGCTATGTTATTTGTTATTGTTATTAGGGATCTTAGATATTTAAAATGATTTACTGATTCCAAATTATAGCCATCTATACCATTTAGAGGCTATTCCATTTCAATTTTTTCCATATTGCATATATTTAGTTTTTTGTTCATTCATTTGCAAACCAACTTCTTTTATATATATATATATATATATATATATATAAACAAACATGGAATAGCATATCGTGTAAATGGCCTCCATGGCTTTGCTGGCACATACGCACTCTTTTGTCGAAATTTTCCATGACCGTTTTGCATAAATGTGGCTGAATTTCGTTGACACAGAGCTCAATTTCCTCCTTCAAGGCGTGGGTGGTCGTAGGCTTGTTGGCATAAAACTTAGACTTCAAAAAACCCCAAAGAAAAAAGTCCAGCGGCGTCAAGTCACATGATCTGGGAGGCCAATATATATATATATATTGTCTTATTATATATTCAAGTGTCAAATTAAACAAACTTGCAGACAGTGCATCTCCCTGTTTCCCTCCAGAACTTATTTTGAATGTTTCTGTTAACTCACCTTGTATTTTAACCCTTGCCTTAGATCCATCTAGTGTTATTTCAATCATTCAATTTTTGTGGATTCGCAATCCACAAAAATTGAATGGGATAAATGGGATTCGCAAATCTTTTAAGACTATTAATATTTTTTGTCTATTAATTTTATCAAAGCCTGTTTAAAATCAATAAATAATTATAAATTATATAATTCCATACTATATTCCATGCATTTTTCATGTATATTCCTTAACATATATTAACAGTGGTAGATCTCTTTTGTCTAAAACCGGATTGGTAATCTCCTAAAATTTCTTCAGTATATGGTTCTAATCTACTATTTATTAAACTGGATAAAATTTTATATGTTACATTTAGCAATGTGATTCCTCTATAATTATGACAATTCAGTTTATCTCTCTTTATATATACTGGGTGTCCCAAAATACACGCAAGAAGTAATTTTGATAGAAAACACAGGTTTTTAATTAAAAATAGTAATTTTTTATTGATTCATGAAGTATAAGTATACAGTATAGGGTTATGCATGGAATAGCATATCGGGTAAATGGCCTCCATGGCTTTGCTGGCACATACGCACTCTTTTGTCGAAATTTTCCATGACCGTTTTGCATAAATGTGGCTGAATTTCGTTGACACAGAGCTCAATTTCCTCCTTCAAGGCGTGGGTGGTCGTGGGCTTGTTGCATAAACCTTAGACTTCAAAAAACCCCAAAGAAAAAAGTCCAACGGCGTCAAGTCACATGATCTGGGCGGCCAATTCTGATCACCAAAACGGGAAATGACACGACGAGGAAATGACTCATGCAGTAATTGAATTGTTTCTCGGGCTGTATGGCATCTGGCATCGTCTTGTTGAAACCACATGTCGTCCACATCCATATCTTGCAATTTAGGCACAAAAAACGGGATTATGATGTCGCGATAGCGAGTACCATTAACTGTTATTGCCTTACCAGCCGCATTTTCGAAGAAGAATGTACCTGATGCCTCCAGCCCAAAATCCGCACCAAACACTGACACGTTGTGGATGCATTTGTTTCTTAGCAATTACTCGTGGATTTTCCGAACCCCCAAATGCAACAATTTTGCCGATTAACGAAGCCATCAAGATGAAAATGAGCCTCATCGCTGAAGATGATTTTGTTCGAAATATAAGCATCCACTTGTTGTTGTTCCATAATCCATTCAACGAACTCTCTTCGCTGTGTGTGATCATTTTTAATAACCCTGAACTGTCAGCTGTCACGCTTTTTTTTCTCGTTGGCAACACTTTACCGCACAAATGGCGCTAAATTTAAATCTTGCGTGAATTTTGGGACAACCTGTATATATATTAGTTGAATCACTCCTATTTTTCATTTCTCTGATAATTTTTCGTTATTCCATATTTCAATTAATAATTGCTAGAGTTTTCTCCATAATGGTTTTCCAGAATTCTTGATAAGCACCCTTGTTAAATTCGCTCGAATTCCTATTTTCATCAATTTCTTCTTGTGATAAAAAATCTTCATATTATACTTTCCATCTCTTCATGACTTCTTTTTCATTTATTATTTCACCTTCTATGTTCCTCCATCCCATGATTTGAGGGTTAAAATTTTGTAATAGTGAATTAATATCTTTATATTTTCTTATATCTTTGTTTTTATTATATTCACTTATTAAATCTATTTTTGTCTTCATCATCATCTTTTTTCTTTTGATTGCATATTTTATTTGCTTCCACTCTTTCTTTTCTTGTTATTTTTCTCTATTAGCTCTTGTATTTTTTTCTTGCTTTATTTTTAATTTCCATTGCTTTCATCATCAAACCATTCCTTTCTGATTCCTTTATATTTCATTATTATTTCTTCTGCTGCATTTATAATTATTTTTTTCTTTTTAATTACATTTCATTTATCTTCTATATTATTTTGATTTTCAAATTCTTTAATATCTTCTATTTTTTCTTTGTATAATTTAATAATCTCTTTATTTGTGAAAGCTTCTGTATTCCATTTCTCAATTATTTCTGCTTTCTCTCTATTTTTATTGATATTCTTTATCTCCATTTTGCGCCAACCATGTGGTCAGATCAGAGTCGCAGTTTACACCTCTAAAATGCTTTTACATCAATGACTGATGTTGCCCATCTTTTAGAAATCAAAACATGATCTATCTGATTACACTCATTAGTAGCCGGAATACATGGGTGGTCTGAAAAGTTCTCGGCCTAACAATGAAAAAACGAATTTATAATTTCAAAATTATATTTATTTTTCAACATAATCTCCCTTAAGACTAATATATTTATTCCAGCGATGCTCTAGCGCCATTATCTCTTTCCTGTAGTCAGGACTGGCCTTCTCTATAAAGGGGCCCCGGTGCAAGAAACCTTTTGGGGGGCCCTAAAATATTTTTCAAAGGTAAAAATTAAAGGATTCGAAATAAACGTATTGTAAAACCTCTTACCTGCAAATGATTTTAGCACAGGATAATAAAAAAAAACATTCAAAATATCATACGTTTCCGCAAATGTGTACCGATTGTGCCCACTCGATCGTGGGGCACGGGTGGATTGCACCCACTGCACACCCGAGATGGCCGGCCCTGCCTGTAGTGGTTCTCAGTGAGATCTGCAAAATACCCCTCTACAGCTGCAATCACCTCCTGATTCGAAGAAAAACGCTGACCAGCGAGGAAGATTTTTAGTTTTGGGAAGAGATAGAAGTCAGAGGGAACCAAATCGGGGAATAGGGGGGATGTTCCAACAATTCATAATGCAGATTCCTTAATTTTCCCATTGGCAAAACACTTTTGTGGACAGGTGCATTGTCCTGATGAAGGATGATTTTTTCTTCTGCAAACCGGGTATTTTCTCACGATTTTTTTCGTCTAGTCTGGTTAAAAGATCTGAATAATATTCCCCGGTTATTGTTTTATCCTTTTCAAGATAATTAATAAACAAAATGCCTTTAGCATCCCAAAACACCGATGCCATGATCTTGTCTTCTTTGGTACTGAATAATCGGCTTCTGTCCATTGTTTTGACTGCTGTTTGGATTCTGGTGTGTAATAGTGAATCCAAGTCTCATCCATAGTAATAAATCGACGTACAAAATCAATTTTATTCATGTTAAAACGCTCCAAGCACTGTTCAGAGATTTCCATCTCTGCGTGGCACCCATCTTGCGCAAAGCTTTTTCATTTGCAATTCTTCATGCAAAATGTATCCTGCACGTTCTTTTGAAATGCTTATAGTCTCAACAATTTCACGCACCTTGACTCGCCGGTCATTCAATAACATATCGTGCACTGATAAATGATTTCTGGTATTGTTACACTTTTTGGAAGTTCTTCAGGTGGATAATCTTCAAGGCTGGTACAGCCGCGTTTAAACTCAGCAGCCGATTTCATAATTGTCAAAGACGAAGGAGAAGAGTGCCAATAACGTTTATGAACTTCGAATGAATGTTTTTTGGCGTTAAACCTTCTTTTACAAAGAATTTGTTAACTGCACGATACTCAATTTTATCCATTTCAAGGCATACAGATAACACTTTGGCTTCCGACAGATGTATAAAACAAAAATAAAAAAAATTCTTGATAGAATGACTTGCAATTTCTCATCGATGCTTATGACATTACTATTACTATTACTATTATTACGGGCAACTCCAGGGAGTCATTGGACTCATCGAGGGAGGCCCCAAATCATATTCATCACAACTATTTGACATTCATACAGTATCCATCATACCTCGCCTTAAACTCATTCACTGTCACAGCATCCACCACAGACTCAGGGAGCGCATTCCACTCATTCACTACTCTAAAAGTAAAGAACCCAGATCTAACACCTTTACTAACCACACTTTTGCCCAGTTTCCATGGATGTCCCCTAGTCTTCCCACAACCAGCCCTGTTCTCAAAAATATCTTCTGAATTAATTTTATAGAAACCCTTCAGTAATTTGAATGTCTCAATCATATCTCCCCTCCTCCGCCTATCAACCAATTTTTGCAACCTACAAATCCTCAACCTATTCTCATACGGTTCATTCCACAGACCTGCTATCATCTTGGTCACTCGCCTCTGGATCCTCTCCACCTCCTCCCCATCAAGAAGAAACCTAGGTGACCAAATCTGAGCACAGTAGTCTAGATGGGGTCTTATCAAGGCTCGATACAGAGGAACAATAACCTGCTTGTCTCTGCTTGTCATCGTATTCTTCAGCAACCAAGTGATTTGATGAGCTGTTTTGGTCACTTTTGCAATGTGTCCCCTAAATTTCAATTCCTTATCTACCAACACTCCTAAATCTCGTGCCTCATCAATTTCCTGGAGCACGGTTCCACACGGATACAGAGGAACAATAACCTGCTTGTCTCTGCTTGTCATCGTATTCTTCAGCAACCAAGTGATTTGATGAGCTGTTTTGGTCACTTTTGCAATGTGTCCCCTAAATTTCAATTCCTTATCTACCAACACTCCTAAATCTCGTGCCTCATCAATTTCCTGGAGCACGGTTCCACCAATGCAGTAAACTGCCGCCAATCTTTTCACCCCAAAATGCATAACCTTACATTTTGCCACATTAAACTGACATCCATTCTCCTTAGCCCAGACCTCCAATCTATCCAAATCATCCTGCAAAATTTTGACGTCATCTGCATTCACTATTGCCCTACCCAACTTCGCATCATCCGCAAACAAATGAACTGTTCCTCTCAGATCATTTCCTATATCATTCATGAACAAATTAAACAGCAGTGGTCCAAGAACAGATCCTTGTGGCACACCACTAGTCACAGGCCGTCTTGTGGACTCTACTCCCGAGTATGTACCAACTTAGAAAAAAAAATCTTGCTGATAGTGTTTGCCATTTATGGTTCAAACCGAGAACCTTTCAGACCACTCACATAATATCCATGTTCCTAAATGTATCTTATTATGTGGCAAATTTGTGCTCATTACTCTTAATTTATTAGTTGTGCAAACTAATCAATTTTATTACGATTATCAATAGTTTCTTATGTAGACTATGTCTTCCAAACACCTCTTTTTACAGAAATGACTTCTATTTGGATTTATTGATCAAGTATTTTTTAGAACAACTATGTTATACCAACTAGCTTCACCAACTGAGGCTGTTGCCATCTTCAGGGTACATAAATGATATAATGCACTTAAAGCTAAAAGCTGTTACAAACTATAAATCAACAGATTCCAATTATATTTCACAAAACATAACACGTACAATACATGCATAGCGCGTGTATGATCCTACTTGTTGTTATTTAGGAACGTTCTATAATTGGCACTATAATTGAGTTCTTGTATGCTTAGAGATCTAATGAGGGTCTTCCAGATCTCGGGCAAGATCTTGGTTCCTGTTAAGATTTTGTACAGAATGGACAACTGTTGCGGCTTCTTTAATAATTCGGAAGCGGAAATCCTCTTCCATGAAAGAAATGGAGCTTTTATCTCCCACTCTATGATATGGTTAGTTCTTGACAAATGAAAGGATAAACCCGATTTTTCTTCTCTATTGTTATTAACGTCTCTAATATGCTCCCTTTGTCTAATCTCAAGGCTTCTTGAAGTTTGGCCGATGTAATTTAACCCGAACGAGCAGGATATGTTGTAAACTCCAGAATATTTGAAGAAAGGATGGCTATCTTTTGGAGATCTTAAGAGTTGCCTAATCGTTTCTGTAGGTTTAAAAGCCACTCTTATTCTATGGGGTTTGAGGAGTCCTGCAACCTTATTAGAAACTGTCCCCACGTATGGAATGACGATTGTACTAATATACTGTATGTCGTCTCGTTGTCTTTGTGGTGGGTGAGAAAAAAGTATCTTGTGGAAGAGTCTATTATCTACTGGTAACCATGATAGACTGGTATCATGGTTACCAGTAATTCGTATAACCAAGGAGTCACATTGTTCGATACTAAATATCGATATCTGCAGTGATTTATTCAGAGAAAAAAAATACATGTTGGCAACGCGGCGTCTGTTCAGCTGTAGCTTTAGTTTTTGTTTTGCCCGTATGCTAACTGGTGGCTTCGTTATTCAATGCGGGTGGTTTAAATTTCATATTTTATAAAGTTTTGTCTTATTTTAAAAAGCTTTAAGTTTATCCTTGCAATGTCAAAGAGGCGAAACTGCATATTTAATGACGATCTCCAGAAAAAAATTCAAATTTATTAAACTGGACAAGCTGTGTAGTGATGGAACAAAAGTGGTATGCAAACACTGTAATGCCCATTTTTCCGTTACTTATGGAGGCAGAAGTGACATATCAACCAACATCTACGTAGCCAGAAACATAAGGATCCTGAAAAGACTCGGGTTTCAGTTAAAAACATCACCTCGCTTAAGGTGAGACGTAGTGATAGGGAAAGCGATAAAATTGGCAAGTGAAGCTTCTGTTGCTTGCCATACTGTGCGTCACCGCCAAAATTTTCGCACAAATTACTGCTTGACGACACTGATAAATAAAATTTACAAACGAAAATTTCTTCAGCACGCACCAAATCACAATATTTCGACTACAAAAGTAGCCATGAACACTGAGAATATTGTAAACAATTTATAGTTCAGAAAAAGTGAGGCGTTTGTAACTACTGAATAAACAACTGAAAATGTTAGTAGATTCAGGAGAAATTAATGAGGCTAATTTTTTTTGAGATAGTTGAGAATTTCTAAGAAACCAGCTTGAATATATCAACAAGTGGAAGTGTAGCAAGTTTTTTTACCTTGGGTATGATATATGTTAAAGATGCCAAGCTATTTTAAACCTGATTTTACTCCATTTCCCAAGTAAGCAAACAGACAAATAAGTCAAGTTTGCACCTGCACATAATGTAAGTCTAAGTGACCTGCAAAGTAGTGCAAGTCTAGGCAACTCGTGGTAAAGGTGAAACAAGCTGTGATCACTATTCTTAATATTTACCCTTAATGCAAAACCCATCTCCTTGAGGAGATGTATGATGCTATACATTAAAGACAAGGGGCCACTACCCAGACCGGTTTCGACCTTTATTGAAGTCTCCACAGTGGGAGCCAAGCTTAGAAATACCAAGGTTAAGTAATACAGCACTTATACGTATTTTACCAAAACAAGTTACCATAAGGTGCTTTGACCTTATTAAATAAAAATATCAGGATGAGAGCTAGATATAGCAAGTTTTTACCTTGGGTATAATATATGTTAAAGATGCCATGCTATTTTAAACCTGGTTATTCCTATTTTACTCCATTTCCCAAGTAAGCAAACAGACAAATAAGTCAAGTTTGCGCCTGCAAGTCTAGGCAACTCGTGGTAAAGGTAGAATAAGCTCTGATCACTATCCTCAATATTTACCATTAATGCAAAGCCCATCTCCTTGAGGAGATGTTTGTATGCAGGATGAAAAACAGAGTTTCTGGGAGAAGAACCCTGCTACCGCCGTATGAGATCGGCTAACTCACCTTCGATTGAAAAAGTCCATATAAAGATTCCTCCCGTCACGACGAGAATCGAACTTGGGTCTTTTCCAATCGAAGGGCGCAACGTATCGTAGTTCTTCCAATTGCGCTACGGAGGCGCTTATCTTATTATTTCACTCTAAAATGTATAATTTGTTAAATTTGTAATAAACATCAATTATTTAAACAATATCTCATCAATTACACCCTATCCATAAGTAAGAAATATTTATTCATGTATAAAGTACTCAATAGTTATAATATTTGCAGAAATTTATAATTATCTGAGAGAAACTAAAATATCCACTAATTGTATAGAGCAGTGCATTTTTTAAAAAAATTTCTATTACTGATTCCTGATTTAACTCTTTCATAATTTTTTTATTTCTTTTGCGCCCAAATAGAGTATACTTTGCAGGTTTTCTCGTAAACTTAATTTCAGGTATTATTAGTCTTTGTTTGTCATTTTGTTTTATTATCCAGATTTCACTTCCATACAATAGGACTGGTAGGGTAATGTGTTGTATATTTATAGTCTGGTTTGTTTTTGTACTAGGTTTGGTTTAAATTTAGAGTTAATTACACCTGTTATTTTTAAATATTTTGCAATTTTTTAGATTTATATCATTTTCATTTTCATATGTAGTCATACATTCTGGGTAGTTAAATTAATTCACCTGTTCTAAGATCTTGTTATCTATTACTATTTTAGTTCTTACTGGATCTTATCCTTTAAAGGTCATCGTTTTTTATTTTAGTGTTGACATTATCATTCCATAATTTTTAACTGTCTCATTTAAATTTAAAATACAGGGAGTTGACAGAGCAAGTTCTCTTCAGAATTTGTAATTATTATTTGGTCATTTGCAAAAAGGAGTGTGTTTAAGTTCCTCGACGGATATTTTTATTCCATTTTTTTATTTCATTGAGATAAATATTAAAAAGATTTTCTGAAAGGGAACATCCTTGTCTGTCTCCTTGGTTTATCTCTCTCGTACATGATACTTCATAATTTAATCTTATTTGTATTTGATTATTTTCATATATTTATAGCTTTTAGAATACTGTTGTCTTTCTTTTAATATGTTAAATAAAATGCTTCTTTAAAATTTGTTAAACGCTTTTTCAAAGTCAATAAATGTAATATGTGTTTCTAAATTGTATTCTTTTCTTTTCTCCATTATTAATTTTAGGCGAAAGGCCGGGTCTATACATGATCGTCCTTTTCTAAATCCATTTTGTACTTCTTAAATAAAGCTTTAAGAATATTTTATTAGTTTGCTATTTAAAATTCTGCTATATATTTTGAAACATATATTTAGAATACTTATACCTCTATAATTTTTAGAGTAATCTCTACTAACTTTTTAAAGATAGGGATCACTATTGCTGTTTTCCATTCTATTTGTGGGTTACCTGTTGAATAGATTTTACTTTATTCCTGCATATTTATATAATTCTGTACCTAACTTATCTTCTCCAGGTGATTTTTCTTTTCTTGTTTCTTTCAGGCCTGTGTAGCTCAGTGGAAGTGGCGCTTGCGTCCTCTGCGCTTGGTCGCTCGAAGTTTGACTTAAGTTCAAGTCTAGTCGCCGACTGGAGGAACTTTTTCTAAACCTTTCTTCGACCGGTTCCCGAGTTACTCGATCTCTGTCACGGGCAAGCGGGTTTTACCTCCAGAAAAACTCGGGTTTTTCATGCCGTAAACTCAAGAAAATCGACCGTAGTACCCACATTATTTAAGACAGTGACATATCTTGTTAGGGTTAGGAAACAAGAGATGGCAGCACTTATTTGCCAGCCTCTTCATCGGTGGCTGCTATAATTAGTGATAGACATGGGCCAGCTATCTGTGATTGGACACCAGTGGAGATTGAACTGCCTACTCAGCTCCAAAAGCTACATAGGGTATAAAGGCCTAGCCTACTCCCTATAAGGAAATAAAAGGCGTTAGCTGATTTTTTTTTGTTTCTTTCAGGCTGATTTCTATTTCTTCTTTGGCTATTTCCTTTTCATTTTCATTAAATGTGTGCCAGTTATCTTTTTCAAAATATTTATCTGTCCATTGTTATGTAAAGAATTTCTACAAATTTTAATTCGGTGTTTAATTTTATGTTTTATTTAGTATCTGTACTTAAATGTATCAAAATCTTAAATACATTGGGTCTTATTTTATATAAACCATGTTCAAAATTAGAAATAAATTTGTTCCATGATTCTGTCTTTATCTGACTTCTCTTTTAGTTATGGCTCTTATTGTTTTATATTTATTCTATTTCATCTTCTAATCTTTTACTGATTAAGCATTTATTATATGCTTCTTTTTTCATTTTGATTATTTCTTTGATTGTATCGTCCCATATCTTCAGTTTTTTTCCTCTTTATTGAATTTTTTGGTGTTTCCTAAGCTTTCATTTGCTGTATTTAGTATCATTTTTCAATATTAAGCCATTCTATTTCTATTTCTTCATTTCGTTTTATTTTATCTAAATCTAAATATTTGTTAATTCTTTGTTTATATAGCTTGTAGATTTGTGTCATTTAGCGATCTAGTTTTATAAACAAATGTTTAAAAATTTCTTTCTGTTCTTGTTATTTGTAGCCATTTAGGTGAGGTTCTAATCTTATTTTAACGAGGAAGTGGTCACTACTTATTTCATTTCCTCTGTGAACCCTAACATCTAAAGAGAACTTTGATGTCTTTTCATTTAAGATAAAATAACCTAATACTGCTTTCCATCTTCTTGCTGCCCAAATATATTTATGTATGTCTTCATGTTTATAGAAAGAATTCATTATTTTAAGGTTATTATAAATTACAAAGTCGATCAATTTTTCCCCATTCCTGTTTACAGTATGTTCTCCATGTATTCCTATATTATTATTAAATTTCGTGTTTCCAATTTTTGCATTTAAGGCTCCTGCTAATATTACATAATAATTTTTATTTATTTATTATATATATATATATATCGTAACTTATTATAAAATTCAATATTATCCACTTCTGGGGCATTCTAGCTTCTGTGAATGCTTCAAATGTGAATGAATTTAAGGAGAGGTATGACAGGTATTGTGTAAATAATGATTAGTGTGTCAATGTCGGGTCTCCCGCGATGAGTCTTTTGACTCCATGGAGACACCGTTAAAATAATAATAATAATTATTATTATTTCATTCCATAACTAATGTTTTAACTGTTTTGAAAGAGAATTATGAATCTAAATCACACCTGCTTGTACTCTTTTGTCTCTGTCAACTCCACTATATATATGACATTAAAATGTTTAGTTCTCATGGTTCCTTTCGATTTCTTTTTTGTTTCAGTAATTACTGCTATTTGAAAATTCGTTTCATTTAATATTTGGTCTAATTCTATTTTTTATATGCTATTCCTCTCACGTTCCAGTTTGCTATATGTATTATATTTTGTCGTTTCCAATTTCGTTTTACCTTTTCCATTCCTGGCTAAAACGGCTTCGCCTACTCCTATACGGGAACAAAAAGGCTTCAGCTGTTTTTTTTTGTTTGTTTGTTTCCATAGATTCATTCCGATTATCTTTCTCTGTTGGCTTAAAAGTAGAATAATATTCTCCATGTCAGGTGACTAGCCTGGCGATGGATAGTCCAATGGTAGAGTTGCTACCTTAAAGCTTCTGAAATAGCCTTCTTCCAAAATTAAACCCACAGGAGGAATAGGGTATATTGAAGGGGAAAGAGCAGATTATAGTAGAATAGAGTAATTTATAGAGGGAACATAGATATAGGCTAGAAATGGAAAGACCTCATGGCCCTCGATTACTCTAATAGCATAAGGATCATAAAATAAGAAGAGTTAGCTAATAAGGCCTTAGAGGAAAGATTAAACTGAGTGGATTTTCCTCAAAGTAGAGAAAGAAGAAGAAGACAGATCCATCTAGGGGACCAGGGGAGTGCCACTTCCCTTACAATCAAGATGATTGTCCCTTATGGAGAATACTGATTATGAAGACCGATTGAGAATTTGTAGAGTGCAGACACTAGCAAACAGGAGACAGATGAGTGATATTATTGAGACTTAGAAACTTCTGAAAGGGTCAAACATGATTTCAGTTGATGAAATTTTTCATTTTATGGATGGTGGGGGTAAGAACAAGAGGGCATCCTTGGAAGCTGAGAATGAATGCCGGTAAAGGGATGAGGGCTAGATTTTTCTCTCATAGAGTGGTGCATGATTGAAATGCTATTGAATGTGTGCAAGCAGTGTGAATGAATTCAAGAATAACTATGATATACAGTAAGTGTGATAGTTGGTGTGTGTAGAGTCCTTGATTTCCTGGACGTCTCTCTTAATAATAATGTTGTACAGAAAGGCGAGTATGAAAAGAACTGGCTCTGTAGGTTAACTACCCAAAATAATTCTATCATTATGCTGCAAGTAAAAAAAAAATGAAAGAATAACTCAACTGAATGCAGATGGTATGCAAGTGACTGATGCAGAAATGTTCAACTAATGAGCAGCCATTTTGCTAAAAGCTATCAACCTCATATATGCAACACTGAACTCGCCGCTACCTCTTCACCATACGAGGAACTAATGAGGATCAGGAGAAAGTACTAGAATTGTATTTTAGTATTTTTTATAGATATTTTAGTCTCAGAACAGGGAAGATTCCAAAGGAGTGGAAAGAATATATATAGCAATCTCATTGCACAAGGGTGGTGCAAAGACCAATGTATCCAACTATTGTCCAACCAGTATCTCAAGAGTGGTGGGTGTGAAGATTTTGGAAAGGTGGTTAGGGCTCACATTCAGAAACAGATTGACAGAGAATCTGTACTTTGCAACGAACAGCATGGGTTTACTAAGGGAAGGTCATGTTTTAGCAACTTGCTCACATTCTATAATAATGTTGCCACTACGTTAGGCAAGGGGAATGGATACCCATGATACTCTTGGATTTTACTAAGGCTTTTGACAGAATGCAGCATGAAAGACTGCTGCATAAATTGGAGAATATGGGATTGGATTATAAACTATTGGCATGGGTAAGAGGATGGCTGACTAACAGATATCAAAATGTCATATATAAAGTTGTGAATCTACAGCACTCAAGATAACCAGTGGTGTGCCTTGGTCCATTGTTATTAAATCTATACATTAATGACACTGGGAAGGATTTGACATGAAACATACAGCTATTTGCTGATGATGCAAAAATGAGTAATCAAAAGTGCTGCTGATATGCAGTACTTGCAAAATGATTTGAATAGGCTGGAACTGTGGACATGTGAAAATGGCTGTCATTTCAGTGTTAAGAAATGTAAGGTCACGCACTTTGGTGTGATTAGACATCCAATATCATATTATATTGGTCAGATTATGCTAGAAGAAACTGATCAGGCTATGGGCTTAAGAGTTGTATACAGGAAGCTGAAGTTCAAGGGTTATATAGCAAAAAATTATCAATACAACTTGGCATTGTCATTATTCTGAGTTGTATTTACAACTAAAAATAATGGCAATGCTGAAACAAACCTTGTCATGTAAAGATAAGATAGTAATTTTGCCTCTTTACAAGACCTCACTTGGACCATTGCAAGCAGGTCTGGTCTCCTGTTTTTCACTTTGATTCTAATACAGTGGAGAAAGTGCAAAAATGATAACAGGATTGTGGAATACTGATTGAGAATATATAGACTGCAGACTCTATCAAATAGGAGAAAGAGGGGTAATATGACTGAGACTTAAACTTCTGAAAGGGTTATACAGAATTTCAGTAGATGGAATTTTTCATTTTATGGAAGATGGGGAAAAGATGCGAGGGCATCTATGGAATATGAGAATGCTGTCGAGAAGGTGGTTAGGGCTAGATTTTTCTAGAACAGTGCATGATAGGAATGGACTGACGTTGGATGTCGTGTGTGTGCAAGTAGCTTGAATTCAAGAGTGGGTATGACAGCTGGTGTGAATAGTATGGCCTCGATGAGTTCCCGACTCCCTAGAGATCTCTCTTAATAATAATAATTGTCAATTTAATAGGAAGGTGAACATGAATGGTATAGTCACCGAGTTGTGAATAGAAAGGGGTGCACAATTTATTAAATGTAATAGGGTGAATATGGTAGGATGCTGACTGGTTTAAGAAACAATTCACTGTAAATTAAAGATACCAAGAAATTGCATACTTGGTTTAATCCTTTGTCTAAGTGTAAGCAAACAAAGTTTGCACCTGAAGTATTTTCAGGACTGGAGATACTCATATAGAAGGTCATTACCTTCTATATGAGAATGACTTCACATCACTTGCCTTAAAATCCCATAATGCAAAGCACATATCCTTATTGATATGTATAACGCTATGCATTATGGGAAGGGTCACTACCCAGACCAGTTTCGACCTTTATTGAGATCCCTTGGAACCTAGACGTGATACTAAGGTCGAAGTAATGCAGAAGTCATATTTTCATACATGAGTTGTCAAAAGGTGTTGCACATTATTATTAAATTATTCTAGATTAGAGAAAGTTGTTGGAAGTTTTCTTTTTTTCATTTGCTTATACTATAAATTAAAGATATACCAAGAAATTATATACTTGTTTTAATCCTTTATCCAAGTGTAAGTAAACAAAGTTCGCGCCTGTAGTATTTTTCAGAACTGGGGAAACTCGTATATAGAAGCTATATAATTTCTTGGTATCTTTAATTTATAGCATAACCAAGTGAAAAAACTTCAAAAAAAAAGAGAAAAAAAAATTGGCTGCATTTGAAGGATGCACAAAAGCAGAATAAAGCATGTATGGACAGAGTCCACACATACTTTATTCAGAGAAATAACAGTAAAGAATTTCTAAGTGCTCAATACAAAGATAAAAGAAGTTTTGAAAGACCACAGCTACAGATGAAAAGCTTTTGTTGTGGTGATGGTGGGGAGGGAAGAGAACAGTAGCAAGGCATAGAAGCAGAAGGGAAATTACTATTTTGTATAATTAATTTCTCTTAATGTCATATTTATCTCATCTCAAGTCATTAGTAGGTGTATGATTTTCTTTTATTTGCTCAAGTGGAGCAAATCATACACCTAGTAATTACTTGCGATGAGATAAATAGGACGACCTATCTAGTAAAGGGTTGCCCGATTTTGGAAAACCAAATAAGGGACAATTTTAGTGAGTTGGTTTTACAAAATAAAAAAATAAATCTGGTATTTGGTTTT